>NC_051177.1:124515067-124777567 GCF_013339695.2 Rhipicephalus sanguineus | reverse complement strand
TTAATTATTACATTACCACTTCCTCAAGTCTCTGGCGTGTGAAGCCAGCGGAGAACGAGGAGCCTCTCGCGCCACTTAAAATTTTTTCTTTCTATTCCTTTCCTCCATCGTTTGGGTAACCAACCGCAACTACACCTCTGGTTACCTCTCCTGCCTCGCTGTGGATCCTTTCTCTCTTTATCCCGGTAGCGTTTATGTAATCAATGAAGTTGAAACTAATCCAAAGGCAGTTCGGTTACACCGCACTGTGTCTATCCCTAAACAACGGCCCCAGTTCATGCACCTCATTCGCCGGCTCTCCCATGACAACTGCGAAAAAAAAATGCCCACCATACTTCGCTTACCGTTCCCCTAAGCTCTCAACACTTAGTCTATATAGAGCAAATAATAAAATGGAGCTGCCACACAAGCTAGCAGAAGCAGTTTTCGCGTTCCCCCTTTCGCTACTGCACACATGGCAATGGATAGTACTTCGCCCACTTTCTGTGACGTAATGGGTCTGATTGCGTGACCGAGACGGCAGTATAAAAAGGTACCGGGTGCTTTAGTACTTACAAGGCTACAGTAGGCATGAACTACCGTCGTTCAGTAATGAAGTCAGGCATGTGTCAATTTCTGCAGTATAGTACGCGTCACGCCCGAGGTCCCGCGTGTAAAGCTCTCAGACTGTCAAGGAAAAAAGAAAATTGGGGAGGGGCAGGCCCGCAGCCAGGGGAAAGGGGGGCCCTAGGGGTCCGCCCCCCCCCCCCCCGAAATATTGGTGCTGTAGGTGTTTTGACAAAGAATAAATAATAACATTAGGTGTTTTTCTCAAATAGTCAAAGTTTTCAGCAAGAGCCCCCCCCCCCCCCCCCCGAAAAATATTACTGGCTACGGGCCTCGGGAAGGGTGAAGTATATGTATGCAAGGGTGTTTCAACTCTACTAACGTGAAACCTGGGGAGGGGCGAAGCATGCAAAGTGCACCAGTGTTTCCCACAGCAAAGTCGCTGCTAATGGGCGATGAGAGACATAAGAAGAAGAGACAGAAGAAGAAGAACGGCCTGACCGAGGTAAGTCGCCACATTTTTCTGAGAGAGATTTCTTTGATGAGGCACTAGTGGTGCCAAGCTTGAAACCGGCCATGTAGGGAGGGTGGTTTCAGCTCCACTAACGTCGTCGGCTATTTGTTAGGCTAACTGTTGCCCTCTTCATTTTTAGTGGACCGGTGACGAGTAAAGCACCATCACTTTGCAGATATGTTTCAAAAAGTGGCGTTTCAAATAGAGGACTTTACCGTAGAGATCCAGGTTTGTGTCTCTGGTTTTAGATAATAAACTTGAGCGCCTTGGTAAATTTCATCGGGGATTCTGACTTCGCTGCTAAGCCAAACATAATGTTTTTCGCAGTAACGACGAACCTTTAACTCATAAGATGCATAGTATTAAACGGTGGCGAGTAGTGGCATTTGCCCAATTTTTGCGGCGCATACCCGTTTATGATAGACCGTGACTACGAAAAGGCACGCCGACAAGCCGAGACGCTTAAGGTGCTTCGCCCCTAAAATTCGGGTGCCCCGAAAGTTACACAGAAGGAACAGACCTTACGATTGTAGTTGGCTAGACAATTCCAGAAAGTGAGAACGAGCCCCAACCGCAAGCACTGCCATGGGTATCCTTTATTAATTTGCGGTCATTCATCAGTGACCTTTGACGAGTACTACCTTGGCGTGCGAAGCGATTTCCAGGGACGAGCACATTCTCTATCGGGCTCCATCGGCGGCTACGCGAAATCGCATGATTTATATGTCCCACCGACGATCGCTCGCTGAGTAATTATACAGCACCATACGGCACAGCGCTGCATGCGAGAAGCGTAGAGTAAACACGCTTGCGAGCGCGGCGAATTCCAACGCCCCGAACATTTTCGCGTACCGCTCATTATTTTGCTGCTTTATGAGCGGATACATAATTCAATCTTCTTTATGTCCACGCAGCTCGGCTCGCAGTAGGCTTCTTTTTTTTGTCTATTTCATAACTTTCTTCTCGCCACGTGTAACTCGCCTCTGTTGCAAACCTTAAAGGAGAAACCAAACACACGCGCCGAGCAGGAATGAAAAAAAAATAATAATAATAAAACGTGCAGCGTACGCTTCAAAGCTGCAGACACGCCTCCTCAGGCGCGCACGTCGCAATTTTCGCCCCTCCATTGTCATCCGAGTTCTACGGCCTTTCAGGAGTAGATCCTGTGTAGCCGCTGCTGAAGAAGTTAACATTTACGCAAGAATCGTATATACAAGCACCCGCTTCCTCGGCATGGGTGTGAAGGCGAAAGAACTCGGCGTTTTCGCACGAACATTTAGGTCTCGAGAATTCAGTATAATTTGCGGTAACGCCATCACCACACGCGGGCATATCTTCTATTTTTTTTCTTTGCTTGTATAGCTGAAGGATGAATCGCTGTATGTGAGTGCGGAGCGCCAATGGAGCTATAGCGCGCGTCATCGCATGTGTGCACAAGCCGAACGCGTTACACAAACACGCACACACCCGCACTTGCGATATCACACACAGCGCAGTACGAGCGGCGGCTGCGCGTAATTTATTTATTCTTCGCGTCGCGCCCATCCTCCTTTATTAAACCATTACCGATCGTCGGTGCGGCTGTAATTGCCGGCCGCCCGCATAGATGCCGAGTGTGGGCCGATAAATCTTCACCCATTGTGTGCTCGTGTGCTCATCCGCAGCGAAGAACGCATTAGGGTTCCCCCACACTTTTTTTCTTTTCCACTGCTTCACCTTCCAAACCCCGTCGATTGAGATTACTACGACGCCATGGGCAGTGCTCAACCTGAAGCGCGGCAACTTTACACGGTGTGTGTGTTTAAGAGGTGCGTACGGATATAGCACGCTCGCAGGCGCGCCAACCGTCCAGGGACGCTGTGTATCACGTGAGCAGAAATTTACAAGCACTAAAGCGCGCTTGCGTTTGCATCGCGCTGTCTGGCCACTGTCTCGCTGTGACGCAACGATGACCGATGCTCATTTATTGTGCCCGCTGCGTGCTGTGTGGTATAGGGCGGGGGGAGGGCTATCGCACAGTGTCGCAACTGGGTGAAAGGCTCGCGTACTCGTGTTCTGTAGTCATATCTACGTGAGGGTGAGAAAGAGAGAGAGTTAGAAGCGAGGTGCGGGAGCACTGAGCGGGTGATGTGGGATCGATACGGGCTTAATGACTCCCACGCGCTCGGGTCGCACAATTGTGTGCTGGCGTATACCAGCTCCACTACCCCATTACACCCATAGCGTCCCGTACCAAGCCGGACCTCCGGTGACGGTTCAAGGACTGCGACTGTGGAGCCGACCCAAGAATGAAACGTTACGACACTTCTGGGACGATGTGTCGTTTGTGAGGTCTCAAGGCGCAATTTTGGCGTCGATTTTTGTAATGACCCATTCATGAACGGTTCATTATTGCCACGCAGTAATAATAACAATTGCTGAGGTTTTACGCCCCAGAATTGCCATATGATTATGAGAGACGCCGAGTAGTGAAGGGTTCAGAAAATTTCGACCACCTGGGGTTCTATAAGGTGCACCTAAGTCAAAGCACACGGGCCTCTAGCATATTGCTTCCATCGGAATGCAGCAGCCGCGGCCGGCATTCGAGCCCGCGACCTTCGGGTCAGCAGTCGAGCATCATAACCGCAAGACCGCCGCGGCGGTTACTGCCACGCAGTAGAGGCTAACAACTGAAAGGGGGAATTGAACAGGAAATTTTGTTGAGCGAAAAATGCGAGATTACTGTGTTTTAACTCGTGCAATACTATTTCGTGAATGAAGAATTTACGGACACGGACCATGTCAAGGCTAAGAAGCAGAGACTCTTTGAAGCTTGTTTGGATTTTCTTGCCCACAGACCGCAATTCTTGGGGCGTGGCCAAGGAACTCGAACTAGTTCCGAAACGTCTCTGATCTTTCATCTCAAACTGAACAACGACCGGAACCCTTACACGGCATGTTACCCGAGCTTACGAATTTTTGCCGAACCCTTGACTTCCTGCGAACTTCAAACCGAAACTCTTATTATTTATAATGCGAAGCGTTGTCTGTTAATTGCTGGGGACAATACAGGGATACTCTGCAAGTTGGTGTCAACTTGATGAGCACCTATAACGAACCACGGTACACATAAATCTCACCTCTCGTAGTTCTCGCATTCTGAGTTTGAAGAAGGCAGAGGCATGTCTTGCGAAGAGGCTACCCATTTGGGTTTCCTCATTTGCGAGGCTAGAAAGCTTCGCAAATGAGGAAAATAATCCTGACTATATGGACATCGAATATTCTACACCACCGTCTCTCCGGTGCAACAGCGGGACCAAGCTTCAGAGCATGATATGCTTCGATATGACGAACATATCGAAGCATATCATGCTTTTGAAATGTTCGTAATTAATTTGGTAAATGGCCAAGCTTATCAGCGTTCACCGCGAAATTCTTCGAGGCTCCACGTGGGCAGGACCGAATCGTGTGCCAACGTTAACGTGTAAACAAGTTAGAAGTACATATGCAAGACGTTTCCTACAAAACAAAAAATAAATAGCACAAATTACTAACGTTTCAAAATGCGTCTCGCGATAAAGTGAGCTTGCACAAAAAGAATCAGTTGTCTTTTACGACCAAACTTCTGCAATGAAATTCCAGGGCCAAGTTTAAAACACGCTACTGAGTTTTCAGTTTTCGAATACCTCGCTTCGGTCTGTGTTCGCTGATTGGCCACGCGGTTGCACCGGAAAGAGGCGGCGGTGCGGTATATACGATACCCGTATGGTCAGCATTATTTTCCTCATTTGCGAAGCTTTCTAGCTTCGCAAATGAAGAAACACGCGCGTTAGAAAATCCGCGTATCTCTTCTTTGGAGCTGCGTGCCTTAAGTCTTGAAAGAATGCCATGAAAGCTGTTTGTGCGCAAAAACCGGCCTGACTCCGAGGTGAGAAATATATTCGAGCTTGTGCGCTCGTGCCATTAGATATACAGTTTTATTCGAACTTATTGTGGCATCCACCACTTCGATACACTCAGCTGCTTCGCTAGGAAAATCACAAATCAAAATGGTTGTGTCACTGCGTCATTCATTCGTCGTGTCCTTCACCGGAAAGAACAGGGTGACTCACGCAGTGGTGCTGTGGTGACGCCCAAGTGAAGGAATTGCGAGTTAAACGTCGAAGAAATGGCCTTCCTTTAGCGCAAGATTGATCGCAACGTCATCGAGTTGACAACGCGAAAATAGGAGTGCCTAAATTAAGTCGACGCTTGCAGAGCTGAAAGAAGTCTTACTCAAACGGAAGAACCGACCTGCACTGTATACTCCTACTTTCGACAGGCACTATATATGAACCGATGTACTCTTAATGGTTTGTGCATGATATTCTCTTTGCAGCATCCGATGATGTCTTCTTCAGAGCGAGCTAAGATCAAAATTGAGCAGGATGCCGTCGACTCGCGAAAACGACTATCCTTCGTGTACTACGATCAACTGGTGAGTTGCCGCGTTCAATTCCGGCTTCTTCAAACAGTTGACGCCGCAAACAACGACAGGTCAAGGGGAAGTTGTCGGCCGACGGTTACGTCATTGCAGCTTCGACGCGGACACCTTTGCAAGCTTGCGCGCGTCGACCAGGGAAGGGGCGCTTGCCGACGATTGCCCAATCGTCATCGGGGCGTTGCCCAGTTGGCAAGGGGTACGGTTTATTCTTCTTTTTTTAGAAGACGGCTGTTAGGCGTGCCAATCATCGCTACGAACCCATGGAGAATGGAGAACCGCTTACACAGCTACCTGACGAGTGCGTTGTGGACTGCGCTGTTGCGATGTGTTTGTACTTCCTAAATATAAAAGACTTTCTCAACAACGGGTTCCCGCAGTATACACTCTGTTGCGACGCAGGCCGCAGGCCAAGATTCGGCAATTATGACGGTTACCTCGCGTTTCGAAACTTCGTGTGCACGCACGGCCAACATTTTTAGAGATGTTTTAAAAACCACTGTTTACTGAAGCTTTTCGATTCATAACGACGCTGTTCCAGCATGAAGTGTAGGAGTGAACCAGGTCAGCTGCGTAGCCTGGGGGGATGGGGGGGTGGGGAGGGGGGAGGGGTCGGCTTCCTTTCCCCTAAAATTTTCAATTTTGCTGCCGTATATATACACGCACACATACAAACGCACGCACGAACATACATAAAGTATGGTTGAACCCCCCCCTCCCTCCCTCTCGAAGAAAACTTCTGGCTAAGCCATTTAGCGGTTGAATATTATGCCGCAGGAAATTGAGCCCGCACATTATTTTTGTTAAACTTCGCTCAAGAACCCCAGCACTTCGCAAGCCGATGATTTGTCGCGAATTCCGTGGTTTACAGCATCGCATTGGCGTCATTTTGTGACACACAGCAAACGAATCTGCCTAATTTGAGTCTTGCACTTCTTTTTTTCTAGGAGGCAATGTGCTTATTTCTTGCACTCGCTCATTTCGATCAAACACCACTGTAAGGAAAAACCGTTTTGAAATCACGACGTCATTAGCTGTCTCAGCTGAGGGCGATGAAGGCACTGCTGCCAAGGGCAACGGCCCTGAAAAAGCGTCTCTAGTCGAAATTGGTGCTTGAGTGACTATCTGTGATGGTAATAATAATAATAATAATAATAATAATAATAATAATAATAATAATAATAATAATAATAATAATAATAATAATAATAATATCTGGGGTTTTACGTCTCAAAACCACGATACGATTGCGAGGGACGCCGTAGTGGAGGGCTCCGGAAATTTCGACCACCTGGTGTTCATTAACGTGCACTGACATCGCACAGTACACGGGCTTCTAGCATTTCGCCTCCATCGAAATGCGACCGCCGCGGCCGGAATCGATCCCGTGACCTTCGGGTCAGCAGCCGAAAGTCTGTGCTGGTGTTTCCATCATTCCTGTTGATCTATCTATCTATCTATCTATCTATCTATCTATCTATCTATCTATCTATCTATCTATCTATCTATCTATCTATCTATCTATCTATCTATCTATCTATCTATCTATCTATCTATCTATCTATCTATCTAGCGACCCCTCACTCACCCTTCCCCAGTGTAGGTAGCACACCGAATACTTCCTTCTGGTTAACCTCCTTACATTTCTCGTTTCGTCTCTCTCTCTCTCTTCTGCTTCTTTCTTGTTGCAAAAAAGAAAAAAACTGTAACTGTATACCAGCCCAGATGTTGCTGTCGAAATCTATGACGTCACGCCGATTTGGCGCGCTAACGCCCCTGGCGCGTCGCCACCCCGTCTTTCTGCCTCGCGTCTTTTCCGGCTTATACGAAGCCGCCTTTCGGGATGCGAGCGAACATTTCGCCGATGCCGAAGCGTAGTTTACTAATGCGGCCCCAACAAAATATTCCTGTTTTGTGTCCCTTTAATGTATTCACTAAGTTACAGCCGCGATCTGCATTCTTGGACCTTGAGCACGCATGTCGCGAGCCACGGAGCTCTGTTTGCCCCCTCTGTTGGCACCGTAAAAGGAGTTCTTGCTCGCGTGCTCTGAGCAACCATTATGTGTTTCTGTTTCTGTGTCTTTACGCAAGAGGCTCGAATAGTTTCCTTGATTACGCAACCGCTTTATTTTGAACTAACGGTGTCCATCGCGGCGATGTTCGCGACACAATATTCGCTGGTGCGTGGCTCCCAAGAGCAATTAAGTCAGTCATTTCAGCGCACAATGCAAAACGTGGGGACGCACGAAGTTTGCCACCTTTGGAAAGTCAAGCTTGCGCTTGGGCTTTGTAGCCTTTATAGGAACGTTGGACATTGCTTTCAGTGGAGATGTTAAGACTGACGAAGGCGCCGTGATACATGGAAGCACCTCAGCACTATGCATCGGAGGGTCGTGCCTTCTCGTCGTAGTGCCTTCCCGAATTCACGTCTTGTTGCCCTAAGGGAAGGATGTTGCGCAGTCTTACCAAATTTTGCTCGATATTTTCCCCGGAGGAAGGATGGCGACGAAACTATTTTGATGTTCATCTACAAGATCGTATTTGCAGTATCTTATGCTAGGATTAATTTCTATTTCTCCATTACCCCAGCATATATGCTACAGATAGCTAGTTTATGGCCTGGATATATCCTGGCAACAAGGCCTTGTTGCCATTACTTAATTCATTACTTTTCTCATCTTACATAGGTATACCTATTCCCAGAAGATAAATGTCCGGAAATCTTACGCGTCTGAATCGATTTTCGCATCACTCCCCCCAATGACGTCCATATCATGCGTATGTGGAAGAGCCCTACAGTGACGTAGCCACGAGCATGGTTGGTGACAGCTGCAAATCAAGCTGACGAACACGTGCCCGTGCCGTGGAGCCATATCTTTTGAAATCATCGGAATTTGAGGCACGCTTGTTTCCGCGTCCACACCTTCCCGCTATACATGAACCATGTCTCATCGGCTGAGGGTGGCTTCGAAGCAGCGGGTTGATAATCACAGTTTCCGTCATCTGGCGTGGTTCCAGCGGTACCCCACTCGATCGGCGCGCGCCCCTTGTGCAAGCCCACCACGAAGCGATAGAACGAAAATAACGGAGAGAAAAACGCTGGTGACGATCAACCTGTCAATTTTTTTGAAGGTGGAACGCCCCTGGTAGGTGTTGGCCGTCTATGGCGGCGCCACCACAAAGGCCGACTTTCCTGTACGGCCGGGTGAGCGTGGCGCGCACACCCTTTTATTTTTCCAAGCACTGCAGCACGCGAGGAGGCGGGAAGACGTTGAATAGTTTCCAAGCTACACACAGACGGGCACGCACAACTCCGCAGCGAAGGCACTAATGAGTCCCCGCCTCGTGTGTGTGTATCGTGATTGAACGTCGTAGTGATAAACGGTACGAGCGGAGCTTCTTCGAGGAGGAAGAGGAAGGCTGGGTGTTTGGAGTGTAGAGACAACAGGACTCCCACGTTACGGTGGGAGGAAGACACAAGCGCTGCGACCGTGCCATCTGCACACTCACAACAACAGACACACGGCTCGCTCAAAGCGTGTACTCAAGAAAGGGATGGCGGACTGCAGAACGCTATTCCTGGCAACCGTTCAATTAGGTGTGGACGTCTAGCTAACCTACTACACGCCTTTTGTTAGAGAAGGGTTGGAGGAGGAGGTGCGTCTACAGCTATAGCGCCAAGGTTACACAGCCCGCTATGCGGCCGACCGGCCCTCGCTCTAGGATCTATCGACCCAACGTTTCGGCTATCGCCCATGCCAGACATGGCCCTCCCTCGAGCACGCGCCGGGCCTTCCGGCGGCACCGTTCGGTGGCAACGGCAACGGCCTTGGTCGTCGTCGTCGGGATGTAGGAGACCCGCGGGCTGCTCCCCGGCCAAGCAAGCAAACATAGAACTCGAAGTCCGAGAGCGACGCAACGGAGGAGAGAAAGGGGATAACATGATGGCGGGTATGAAGAGAAAAGAATAGTTATTGCAGTGATGGGCTATTGGCATGGTCTTCGAAGAGGGAGGGATGCACGCATGGGCGGAGGAGCAGATCGAGCCACGCGTGGACGTAGACGGACGGGCACGAAGAAAACGCCAAACGTGGTCGTGTGCGCGCGAGGGAGCGGGACCCGGCGGCAGTGACGTATAACCGGAGGCCCACCGCCGCCGCTAAAAGGCTCCCCTTTTGGAAATTGGAAAGAAACAGGAAACTCGTTTCATGCGGGTCTGTGTGCAAGACAAGGGAAGCGAAGAAAATGAACACTGGAGGAGGTATGAATAAAAGAAAGGGTACCGTCCCCGGTTGAAAGGAGATTCTGCACAACAAAGGCGGACTTCCTGCAGCGGCCGCGCGCCTCTGCAGAACGACTTCCAAGTACTTAACCAAAACTGTGTGTCCTCCGCGCCGCGTGAGTTGAGTACACACCGGAAGGAAAAGGAGGCGGCAGCCCACCTTGTACACAGTTATCGCCGTTTCTTTCTTGCGGCACGCACACCACCGTTGTTCGCTGCAAGAACGGCAAAACACGAGCGCGAGAAACAAGCGGCACAGAGGAGGAGAAGGCTGCAGGCTTACGACAAGTCAACAAGGGTGAATGCCGAGTTATAGTAATGGTTATCTAATGGTTACCGCGTCTGAAGACAGAAAGCTGGCGCTGCAATATAGGGAACTGCACTTTTCTAGAAGTGGATGCACTCGACGAGCCCTCCATGATCATTGAAGCGTGTGATCGTTTAAGATGGGTAGCAGGCCTTCACGAACGACTTGCGTATATATGGCATCAGGACAAATCATGTGGCTGATATTACGCAAATGAGTGTACGCAGTGAAAAGAAATCGGATTTGCATTTACAGTGCTCAAATGTCCGAACAAATGTCCGTGCGTTTACTTTCGCGCCTGAGGTAATGACTGTTGTTACTGGCTTGAGTTCTCGAACGGCTACGCAATAAGACTTGATAATTATACTGATTAGGTGTCTGGAGAGGCCTAGCAAGTGTGAAGAAATCAGATGTGGTATGACACTAAATTCTGCTGTGCGAATTGCGATGCCCTTTCTCCAGTCGTTTTGAAATTGCTACAAAAGGACTGCGATCTTTTTTTTTTTTTGAAATTTGACCTCCACGTGTTTGGCATGTATATTATGTCATACCTGGGAAACTGTTGCTAGAGGCTCGATTGGAAAGAAATAATGTCATCACAGATCATCATGTCTCCTTCAAAAATCAGCCCGGGATCAAATAATTCCTCGTGGCGAAACCCGCGTCGAAGAACTCGAGGCTGTCACCTAGGCCGGGGTGCTTGCGGCCCCGCCCCACACAATAACGCTGCGCATCGTTAATAAAGTTTCCACTCAATCGCGCGCGCGCTCTTTTATCTCGTATCCATCTATAATACACAGCTCTCCTCCACCGTTTCCCCTCACCCAGTGCAGTGTAAATAAACGCCTGTCCCTGTCTGCATTTCCGCTGACACCCTCGATCACTACTGAATTCCTCATTTTCCGGTGCGGTGTGCTTGAGGTGTCCTCAACTGAGACACTTGCTGCAGAGGGGAGTAAGTGTGGGCGCGCTGGTTGTTCTTCGTTCTTCAGAAAAGCATAGCTTTAAAAAAAAAAGGAAAGCAGGGGCGCTTGTCCTGACTTCATCTTGTCTTATATATATGTTCGCTTTTTTGCGCTGTGGTTTATGCACAACAGTTTTTGTCTCCCAGGAGCTCTTGTAGTTCTACTTTTTCTTTCATCGCTTTCCATTGTAGAGGTCTGTAGTGCTCAGCTAACAAGCCCATACATAGCTTTGAGTTGCTAACCTTCCTTAGGCTGCACATATGGCTTCAGCTAAGAAGCTTTTCCGCTGGCCAATTTTAGACTACGACACAATGTCGGTTCAGCCAATTTGCCTGCAACATGGCGAAGTGCGCGGATGACGGGGCAAGTAAGAGAAATGAGTCTCGTCCGTCTACGTTGACACATCGCTCGCACTGTACGCCGTGTCTAGCACGTAACAGGACCTCGCAATCGATGTCGGAATACCCCATAATAATGGCTGAAGTGGCATCAGCTAGCTCCGTAAGCATCCTCAGCAGTATCGCTGACAATTCTCAATTCTTTTCGGCAGCTCAATGTCATCTCCGTTACTCTACGGCGACGGTTTCCTCTTTTCCGCCAGCCTGCGGATAATGCGACGTTATGTTAAAGCTAATAACAACGACAACTTGAAAGTTGTGCGGCTGCATAGGCCGACTCTTTGTGCAGTCTTTTTCTGGAGCTGCGAGCTGACAGAATTTGAAGACAGAATGTTTTGCATAGATGAATTCGCATAGATGCAATCGTAGAAACTTATTCAATGCAGCGAACGTGCACGCGGCATCGTTATCACGCACTTCGGAAGTTATGTTGATCTGTTTTTTTTTTTCCGCTTCCCGAAATCTGTTAGTCACTGCAAGCGTTTAATTACAGCCGCTCCAATACCTTCGTCATATCCTCAAGTTTTTAAATGTTTAACACATTCCGATACTCTTTCTCTAATAATAATACTTGTTGGGGTTTTACGTCCCAAAACCACGATATGATTATGATCCTGTGGCACGGGCTAATAATCATAATTACGGGCCTCTAGCTTGCCTCTGCAGGGGCGTAGCCAGAAATGTTTTCGGGCGGGGTTACTTATGTATGTTCGTACGTGCGTTTGTATACGTGTGCGTCTATATATACGCAAGCAAAATTGAAAATGTTCAGGGGGGGGGGGTGAAACCCACCCCCCCATTGGCTACGCCCCTGTGCCTCTGGGTCTCTTTCTGCAGTCTACCCTGTTCTGGGCGTAAGTTCCGGCATTTCGACAATTCCGTCGGTCTGACCACACTGCTACTTTCGGGTTCCGATGCAGGCTGCGTTGCTGGATATTCATTAATTTGCATAAGAAATACATAAGCTTGCAAACTCTCTCACATGTATTGTTTCACCTTCCGTACTTACACAGACAACTAAAGTAAGTTAGGCGACTTTATAGTCGGCTATACCGAAGTAATAAGCAAGTGATACAGCAAGACGACAAGGTCGCATTTCTTCCGTACATATTCTCCCTGTTACACATTACCTTGTTTCCACCTAGAGACAGCGCATTCGACAGGCACCCTTCAAACGCGACTTCCGAGAACATGCAGGCATCCAAGTCAAGCTGGAAAACTGCCCACGCGCGACGCCGTGAATATCACCCACAGGCATCGAAGCCTGATGCAGACCAAAGTCTAATTAGCTTCGACGGACGCATTACACAAGAGCTGGCGCAGCCCCGCTGAGTGCACGAAGATTAGGGAACATCTATAGTTGTCGACCATCCACAAGTGTTGTAGCTCCGGGCACCCTGCGAATACGGGGCGTCCTTTTTCTTTCTTTTTTTTTTCTTCTGTTACGCTGTAGTTGGATATTTGCCCGTGTGTAATGCAAGCTAAGGCAATGAAGATCGCCGCCGATGGGCAACCGACAACGCCCACAAAGAAAACGCGCGCGCCTAATAGTTGCGTAAGAGAGACTATGCAAAAAAGATTGTGCACGAACGCCGAAGTAAGGGCGTCAATATAATAACGGGCGTGGCAAACATGTGGGCGCGAAAGTGACGCCCGATAAAATATATATCCACAGCAGTGGGCATCGTCGTGGTCCGTCATAATTAGCAGTTTTTGGTGTCGTTACATCTTCCTGTGGTTTCACGATGCAGGTGACGCCGTTTTACTCTGTTTTCAGTATAGCAGCACTTTCACTGCACGATTTTTTTTTCACGCTCCATTGTTTACAAAGGTGGCGTGCAAAATATTGCGACCAATCGAAGGGTCCACGTAGTCTCAAAAAGGCGGCAGCCCTGATTTACGACTCCTCGGTTTTACATCGTGTTTATTTTTAATGGCTCCCCTAAATGGAAGCATTTGCTAAGATACCGCTATAGATTCATCGTTCAAATTCCTGCGCTTTTTTTATAGACTCCTAGAGCCAAACTTCTTGCTTCGGTAAACGCCCATGTTCCACGCCACGGCAGTTCTTCGAAACGTAGATACATTCGACAGTCTGCAATCTTTAAAATAAGACTTATGGTGAGACTGTTCTTAAGAAAACAAAATTTCATTTAAATATGATGCCCGGCACATCATTAAAGACTCCAGCTGGCCAACGGGCGTAAGCAGTTACGATCTGAAAGCGTTGTGAATTCGGTTCCGCTTTATTATATTTTTCCTGACAGTATACATTAAGTGACTCGATCACTAAACTGTATGACAGGCCCGTAGCCAGTGGGGGAGGCGCTAGGGGCCATGGCCGCCCCCCCCCCCTCCCGAAATTTTGGTGAAGTAGGTGTTTTTACCAAAAATCAATAACGAAAATAGGTGTTTTTCTCAAATAGTCAAGGTTTTCAGTAAGTGCCCCCCCCCCCCCCGAAAAAAATTCCTTGCTGCGGGCCTGCTGTATGATGTCTTCGTCCTGCGTAATGAACGCCATTGTTGCTGCCAGCGTCAAAATAAAAAGTAATTATCGTAAAACGAAAGCAAACATTCAGTAAAGACAATCTTGTTTCTTCAAAACACGGTCCTCTAACAAAAATACAGAAACATATTGTAGACCGAGTGCGCTTTCCTCGCCATAACAGCGTGCAGCATGTTCCTATTTTATTCCGTACTATAGGGAGAGAGGTCTCCAATGAAACCCAACGATCCGCAGCCAAACTCATTGCAATGCTTTCTATCAGAAGGCAAGCCCACAACGATCATTTCCTTTTCTTTATTCTAAAGAACGGCACTCATGGGTGACATGCTGCGCAGCTTCCATCATCTATACGGCAAGCGCTTTCGCACTCTTCTCCAACAAATTTCGACAGCGGTACAAACGCGGCCTTGAAGAGGACGTGTTGCCAGCACCGTGTACGGGCTTCGTACTTAAGTATGGACGTTGTTAAATGCCTGATTTAGTACAGACAGTACCTTACTCTACGTGCAAGCTCGGTGGCGTTCTTCCGCGTGCCAACTCAACCCGGCCAGCAATAATACCGCCTGTTGTCCACGTGCCGGAACTGCTCCTGTCACCGCTCGCTGATGAATGGCCGTGAGTACACAGTGGTAATCCCGGCTCTGGAAACACACCGCGTGAGAAATAAAGCGACCAAGACAGCGCAACGAGCTAGCGAGCGCGCGTGTGTGTATGTTTCCGAACATGTAAAGTTAGCAATGCGCGCGCACGCATTCGTGCGAACATGCCCGACTACGCACCATCACGATAAGCACGACGGTTATAACAGGAGGAAAAAGAACATAGTAATGAAGGCGGCGCACGAGAGTTGCGCTTCTAATTTCTCGGCCTCTTCGTCAAAGACCGGAAGCTCTTGGTCATACTCGCGTGGCTACTAAGAGGCAAGAACGAAGACGCGAAAACAATGAGTACGGGAGCTTCGCCGCGGTGACGAGGGGATAACCCACGCCGCTCTGTTTGTGCTTCTGCCACAGGCTTCCACGCCTCGTGTATGTCCTGCGGCTTCCGCCGAAGAGGCGGCTGCGGCGTACACGCGCCTTACCGGTTGGGGTGGTGATCCTGTACACACGTGCCGAAGCAGTCCACTCCAAGACCAACCACCCAAGACCACCTCTGGGGTTCTTTCACCCCTTCGGCTGCACGAGTAGACCCCCGGGGCATTTACAGGTCGCGACAGCCAAGAGCAAGATCCCTTTCTGCCGGTCACAGGGAGAGAGAGAGAGAGAGCTGTCGTGGACTAGCGAGCAACAAAAGAGCGGGCGGGACTTCCCGCCTGAACTGCGCAACAGCCGCGTCGTTAATAACGAGATGATCGGAGAAAGAGTATCGGAGACCGAAGGGCTTAGGACAAGTTATGCTCAGTCTGTCCGTATAGGCCTCGTTCGTCCGGCTCCGCGAGGGTCAGCTCTGTATAATGTGACGAGAGCTGTGTCGGCCAACCGTGATGTTGAACCGTTGATCGTGTCAGGGTGGCTAGCCTTCCTTCTCTGGGCTTTCCCCCCCAAAAAAGTTTTGCGACCTTGGGAGGCCACACGTGTTTCACGCGGCGATCGCGTGAGAAGAGGTGACTGCTGTTTTCTCTGGCGGTGTTATTCAAAAGAACCGGCGAGGGTCTAGCTGCGTGCACGGCTGGCTTACCGTGGGACGCGAGTGGCCCCACCGCCGCACCCGGCGTTCTGCTCCCTGCTTGGCTGCCGCTAATAGCCGACCCGAGTGCAGGAATGCGTGATGGAGATGCTCTTTGAGAACTCGGTCTCACCCGCCTCGGCAAAGGGTTCTATCGCCTCGTCTTGGTTTATGTAGGTTGTTTGTGTAGTTGCACAAACAACCTACACAAACTGCGGCAGCTGCCCGCATCGCCCGAGGAAAAGGAATTTCCACCCATTGTAGGAGCAGCTGTAGTATGTGTGCTAGTGCTGGAAGCAAGACACACAGATGTCTGGTACAAAAGGATTGGGTGATCGTGTGTGGTCCGAAGGGTCATGCGGATTTATGCGGGACAGAAAAGTAACGCGTAAACCGTACACAGCGGTCTTTCTTGGTCCATTGGTCAAGCAACGTGAGAAGTTTCCATTACAAGCCGCCAGCTCGTATACCGTAGCCCTGAGAAGTAGTCGAAGAAGCAATTATATTCGCACGAAGAAAGGCAATGGAATTAATCAATTAGGTAGTTCCTCGTGCAGTACTACATTAGGATAACCACAACGACAGCGTGACATCTCTATCTGTAGGTTGGCACGCCACTTGAGGAGCGGAGCATGACCGAGGAGATGAAGAACGCCCAATTAATTTGGCCAATTTTCACACACGAGTGATTCATGCCGAGTTTTCACAGAACATAACTGGTGTTCGCTTCACCACGGTACATGCCTCCTTGACCCGTAAATCTATCAAGTTCTTTCTTATTTTTTTTTCGCGAGGAAAACATAACAAAATGAATATGTAAACTGAGCAAACCAAAAGGCAGGCCAATGTGCACGAAAGCATGCGGGAATATTTAGTTACAGTAGCAATAAAAGAAAGCAGAACAAGAGAACGCTCACGACTCAAACCGCATACACTCTACGGACCGACCACCTCTATATCGAGCTGCGGCATTGCTTCTCACCGACAAGGTCGCACGGCATAACACACAGTAAAGAAACAAATACAGGATTCCCTTAACGGCTTTTAAAAATAAATAAAGACAAGATGCCACGGCAGTGCTCGATTACTTTTCGCCTTTTCCGTTTCAGACTTCAGAGAAGACCGCAGGCGCCCCTCAAGGAGCAAGGCCGCACGCATCGACGCGACGAAGTTGATCGCTGGACCTGCAATTTCCGATTTCGAAGGGGATCACGTTTACGGCGTGTTTCCCCGAAGAACCGAGGTAATTGTAGACAGATATGCGCAGGCATACGAGGGTGTGGACAGAAACGCGAACGTTTCGCTTTCGCGTGCACTGCGCCGTGCTCTTTTGATTCCGGAGTGTCTCATGGTCGCTTGACTAGACCAATTTGTCTTTTTTTTTCTTGTTGAGTCGGATCTCCTGAGGCGATAACGGTTTACACAAGTAACACATCGCGCGAGAAAGCCGCTATTTATAGGAGGCTGTTAGTGTTACCTCTTAAATCTTCCTTAGAGTGCAATTATCCTGACAGAACGCTAGCATGCCTGCAGACGCCTTACTTTAACCACTAATATGAATGCGTATGCACCAGTTCTGCTAATACAGCAAGGTTTTCCTAGGAACAGCCTCTTTTGTACTGCATAGGATTGTTTTTTTTTTCAGGCTCCTGATAAGCAATCGGCTTTGTTTTGTTTTTTTTTTGTAATTGTACTGTATTTTATTCATTCGAATTTTGCAGTCCGTAGCGAAACGCACTACAACGTACGTGGTCGAAGTTTGCTTCAGTTCCCTTTCTGCCAAAGTGCAGAAAGGGAACTGTTTGGATAAGACAGGTGCTATTTGAAGGGCACATTATCTTATTAAACACCTATTTGTTGTTGTTTTTTTAGGGTTTTTTTATGAGCCACTGCACATCGATGATTAATACGGGAAGTAGAGAGATCTTTCCATCCCTGTGTTCATTCCACGAACGTTAGAAGAAACAAAGATGATAAGGAAAGTACGCTGGATATTATAACAGTTGAATGGCGGCGCCTTTGTTACCATTCTGGCAAGTGGTGAAGCGCATTAAGTTATGTATTGTGGTGCACTACGAGAAAGAGAGAGAGCACGACACGTACCGGAGGAAACGGCCAATGATTGGCAGGCATACAACTATAGCAGTCTAACGAACGGCTATATCGAAGGAAATAAAGAATACCAATCATTCCGTTGAATACCATGCGCCATTATCAAGCCGTTGCTGTGCTCAGGAAGTAGATCCATGGGCCGAGTTTATATCTTCAGGTGTCAAGCAGAAACTTTCTTTTAATACGCATTGCGGAGGTACGTTCCCTGGCAATATTGTCACAGGCGAATTAAGATGGGAGAGAATGACGACGACGAAGCGCTGGGCGGAACGCGCTTGGACTGCGACAGCGTTGTACGCTTTTGTTGTCAAAATATACCCTGTGTATATAGTTTCTTCACCGTAAAATCTTTGGTGGAGGTGCGGGGGACCGCAACAATATTATGTCGGTCAGCATAGAATATAGTTGCACGAAACTAAGTCCGTTCCCGGGTGTTTGCCTTCAGCGCTCATGTGTTTAACTTTCGTAAACGCATATCCGCATCTATATCTGCCTATTCCAAACGGCTCAGCAAGAGTATTCATACATCAAACTCGGGGGCAAATTGGTGAAGAAAGCTTTGCTTTCAAACGAAAAAAAAAACATAAAAACGTACATACGCTCAAAAATTGCGGGAGATGAAATAGGGCGCGCGTACCGTAAGAAAGGACGAAAGCGCATTTTTAACGCGTGACTGGCAGCGCTAGTCCAAGGTCCCAGAAAGCCACGCAGTCCAGGAGGAAACGTCGCGGTCGCCTAAAACTGCGTGCGAATTAAAGCAGCCTTTATTGGCATAATGACATCCATATTCGCGCCTAAATGTTATACACGACAGCAGTACGAGCGTTCGGCCAGCTCGCACCTAATCCGGGATAAGCGTCTCCCTAACTAAGCAAGCAACGAACTCACTAGATAAGATCAGGCTTCCGACGCCAAGGGAAAAAAGCAAAACAAAAACAAACAAACTCGTGAATGCTTGTCCGATACCCCTCCGGACAGTCACATCCGCCTTGTAGTCCTATACGTCAGCGGCTCGGCAAAAAGCGTTAAAAAATTCAATCGGAAAAGCCGATCTCGCAGCACAGCGCGATATGCGGCTTTGCGTCGGTGGCGGCGACTGACCTTGTCACGTTGCTATCTAAGTCCTATTGCAGTAGTAACGCGAGGGCCTGCTACGGGCAGTGCTACTTAGAAAACAAAAATATTGGTAAAGAAATAACATATCCGGAGATCGATCGAAACCGACCTTGCCGTCTGTACCTTTCGCTCACCGGCGGCAAATATAACGATCTCTGAAGCCGCTATATTCACCGTGCGCTTGACTGTATGTCGTAACGCGCGCTGCTAGCTTTGCACTGTACGCCGCCTCCTTCTTGCGGCACACAATTACGGGTGCGCGAACAAAGGGGATTATCTAACCGGCTGGCGCCACTGACCTTACGCAGCGGCGGAGCACGCCGCATGCACCTGTCCATGGACGGAGAGAGGCCGCACCGGTCCGGTCCACGCAGTGCACGACGAATTCATTCGCTTGCGTTTTCTACTCGCTGCTGCCTCACTTTCCTCTCAGCATCATACGCACATATAAGGGCGGCACGTCGTGATGAGCTCATCCGCGACGAAGGTCAGCCAACTCTGCCAAACCAACGCCTATACGTTATATGTGTTGTATGGTTGCTTCTCGATGTTAGCTAAATCGCTATACAACACTGGGTAGCATTGAAAAAAAAAATATGATGTGTTCTAATAGTGATTGCGGCGACGAGACGGAAAGTGAACGCACAGTGTGTTTTCCTTCCTACGGAAGCCTTTACGATAATGCATGGACGTCTGGAACAACACGGACGTGTTCTGGAGGAAAGCAAGAGATCATTGGCGCTCTCATGTAGATTCAGGCGCACTGAACGTGATATCCACACGTGCTGATGATAGAGGGCGAGTCTTGCTTGATCTTAAGGCGTTGCTCCCGTCTGCACGAACGTGCATAAGCAGCGATGGTAATTCGCACTGTTGTTTATCAAGAATATTGTGGCCGATCGCGATTTGATGACCGATGTGGGCGAGTGACTTGCTGTGATAGACGGAGTACAATGCACGCCGTGCTGCCTTACGGGTTTCAGAAATCGGCGTGTTTCCTAACCTCAGACCGAACTGATGTTCTCTGCGTAGTCGCTCGCTCAACAAACGGCCCCTGCTTCGTGCGCGAGAACCCGCTAAACAAATGTGCCTGGCAGATCTATGTAGCCTACTTTTGCAAGAATATACGTATGAAGGCGGAGTGCCATTGCATACAACGATTTGTTTCATTCGCGTGTTGAATCGATTGCGATGCGCCGAGATCACAGACTCGTACGTAGATTGCTGTACATCGTGACTGAGAATGATTTATATGTCTTCAAGTTGGTGCGTTACACGACATACTATAGTAAAGAATTCAAGATGACTTCTCCTAAAACGGGTGATTTCATTGAATAAGATGCGTGCATATATAACGACATTTAAACCGTGCGCACGTCAACCACTCACACTGTTTGCTGCAAGTTCGTGGCATAAGGTATGTACAGTACAGTTTCATGCACCGTACACCACCATACACTACACACGCTTTGAGAAATTCCTCGATCCCTTCAACCTGCTACGCTATCTGTGCACCCTAGTCCAGACTTGTCGGTGATAACGCCAAAAAAGAATTTCATGCAAGGGGAAGCCTGACTCGCTGAAACGCATTTATGACAACGAGACACACGCCTCCAATGAATTTCCGGTGGCTCCACGTCTCATATCTCGCTAATATTATAAGAGTGCTTCTAGCCAGTGTGTCGGAACGAAATGTTTTTCGTTTCGGTTTCAGTTTCGTTCCACCGCAAAAAGTTCCGTTCAGTTTCTGTTCCGGATCGAAAAAAAAAATGTTCCGTAACGGTTCGTAAGGGTTTTTTTTTTTGTATACAAAAAATTGAAGTAACGGTAATCATAAAAAACATTGGATTTGCGATGTAGTTACTTGCCCTCCTCTTAAGAAAGTGGGACAAATGTAAAACACGTTCTTCAGAGGAGTGGAAGTAACTGTACCACCAATTCCTACCAACTAGCACAAACCAGTATTAATTTCAAAGGCATAGTATTCATTTTCTCAAAAGACAAATACGAATATTTTTAGTGGGCTCATTGCTTTGTGTCAAGGTAGTGAGCACGATCTCAGAAGCAGCACGGCATTGAGTGTACACTCTGATGTGCGAGACCGCTGTTCTGATAAAGAGATCGCCAGGCCTGCGCGGAACACGCAGCACAGTCACAGCGAAAGCTGGAAGAGCGCACTTTGTAGAGCTCATTGTAGAGTCTCTTGGGACAACTAATACAAGTACACATGCAAAGTACCCACTACGCCATAAATCATCGCAATTTTTCTGAAGTAGCGAAGTTCCCACTATGCCATTTTTCGTCATTCTTCGGAGAATCGTGGTAACCGCTACACATCTGTAAGGCATAATGTGCAGTTTGTGCTGTGGCTGATGATGATGAAGTATTATGGCTGGGCAGTTTGCAGTGGGTGGGAAGCAGTGTTGCGGAATGGGAGCCTCCATTCCATTCCATTTCGGGGAATTACAACTTGCCGCAATTCCTTTCCTTTCAATTCCTCGGACTGAAAATTACAGCATATCCACGGGTGAATGATGAAGAGCTTGGGCGAAGCTCCTGAAGCAATCATGGTTACACCGTGAAATGTTCAGTGGTTTCGCCCAGCAGTAATCAAAGCGATACGCCGCTTTGATTACTGCACGCCATCTAGCGCGTAGGGTGCCGCTGCTTCTTTTTTTCTCTTTTTTTTTGCACACATATTGCACACATCTCTATGGGACAGCGCCATCGAGTATATCGTCACCCAACTGCAGTTTGCATGCATCTCTATGGGACAGCGCCATCTACTGAACGATACGGGAGACGCGACGGCGGGGACACGCCGCATGGAGCGACGACCGACCAGGTGATGCTATAAGGAGCTTCGCCCCTAAAAAAACTTAGCCCATTCGGACTCTGGGAATGGCCGGGCAGCTCAATTCCATTCCTGCAATTCTTCAACGTAGGAAAGCCATCTTCATAGTTTTATCGAGTTAAGAATGAACGCCCCATAAAGCTGATGTCATCAGATGCATTAAGAACTGCAAAAGTATGCAAAACACGTTACCAAGGTTGAGGGATAGTAGCTTGGTGACGTATCTCGTGCACCATACTAATTCGCATAGGGGCAGCTCTCCTGCTACCTATAGTATTTGCATGGTCAGCGTGTTTGAACTAATGGTGATGTTTTAATATTGTTTAAGCTTAAATGTGTTAATGCTAAAATGACGAAATAGCGTATTTTTTTGCTGTAAAAGTAGTATTCAAGAAAACTAAGCAGTTTTGCCACGCGTCTGGAACGGTCGTGAATATCGAGAAAACTAAGATTTCGTCAATGGGGAACAAAAACCCTCTAGATTTGCTGGTACTATTTGGAACAGTGCACCGCTCGGGCACTTTGTGCCTTTGCATCGAATGCGGAACGCTGGGTCGCACTGCTCGTCAGCACTCACGCTTGTCTAGCGCAGCATTGATGGGGTGAGGAGAACTTTCTGTGTTCGCCTGTGCGCAGGTATGTAATGTCTTCCTTGTCACAAAGTTTATTTACGTGTGTCAGGTACTAAACTGCTCGTGAGATAAAGATCAGGCTGTGCATAGAGTATTCGCCACTTTCGTGGGGGTGGGGGGGGGTATCAATGGGAACCAACGCGCAGAAATAATTTGTTTTCTCCCTTCTGTATCTGCTGGGATAATACATTTGTTTGTATACTAACTTATGCCTCGGTTGGTAGTAGGCGCTTTGCTTATAAATGTACCATGCTTGTAATTAGAGAAGCCATTTCAAAAATACTGCTTTATTGTTAATTTCGAGGCTCTGACTTACTAATGTTTGAAGTTTGTAAAATAGGACGTAGACGAAAACATGCTCTTTTTTCGGAAAAAGACGTAATTCTATTCTCATTCCATTCCGTGCAAAAGGTGCTTAATTCCATTCTCATTCCATTGCTCCAAGCGTTGTCCCCGTTCCATTCCGGGGTCGCGAAAATGTGGAGTTATTCCGGAGTCATTCCAATTCTGGTGGGGCAACTCCGCAACACTGGAGGGAAGCATTAAAGCACATACTCTTTGCGCTATTAGCATTGTCTGATGATTGGATGTTATTTTCCTTTTCTTCCACGTTGTATTACATATGTTAACGCGATTCCTTGCCCGACATGACGCCTGTATACAGTATTTTTGCGAAGGAGTTACAAGCACCAGCGGGGCACTCTGGTGAAAGACCCGACTGCCACGCAGAGTGCGCGGGTTAAAATCCCATCCGATCCTAGAAATTTCTTTCTCGCTTAATTTTTCCTTACTTCACGCGATAGCGGTCACGGACACCGGCGGCGGCGGGCAACTACGGTGCCAAAGTCAGCTGCTCTGATCTCATAACAGCTTTCGCTGTAACAATCTTCAGCGCCGACAATGCCTTCTCCACTTTGGCCTGCGTGACAGGCGCGCGAAAGTCCACTTGCGTTAATATAAACATCTCTGGTTGCCACTGTTTTCGTTTTTCGCACAATTTCAACATATCTTTGCTCTGGAATTCTTGCCTGAGGTACGCGCTAATACTGTACCCTGAGATATGCATAACTGCTCACGTTGCATGAGCTCAGTTGTTCCGGATTGCGAAGTTTTCTTGTGAACCGAAAAACGATTGAAAAAATTTCGGTTTCACTCCGGAACGAAGTAATAGATAAAGTTTCGGTTACGTTTTCGTTCCGGTCAAAAATATCGTTTTTTTTTCGTTTTTCGTTTTCGGTTTTCGTTCCGTTCCGACACCCTGCTTCCAGCAAGCGTGTGCATAGTTGTGGTCATTTGCAAAAAAAGAAAGAAAGAAAGAAAGAAAGAAAGAAAGAAAGAAAGAAAGAAAGAAAGAAAGAAAGAAAGAAAGAAAGAAAGAAAGAAAGAAAGAAAGAAAGAAAGAAAGAAAGAAAAGAAAAGATACAGAAGTCAATGCCATCTTCTTGTTTTTTGTGCTGTACTGGCATCACAATAAATGAGTATACGATGCCGCTCTACATCACGGCCCTCCTTCCGATACCAGATCTGATCGTAAATAAAAGTGTCACACAGGCTGTCTTGCTATATGTCGAATTCGAGAGAAGTATGCCGCGTTCAACGGTTTCAACCAAAATACACGCATGTAATGTATACAGAAACGTGATTTAGAGCACGAAACACTCGGTGCTCTGCTTGGGATGCGTGACATTTGACGCATTCGCGTTGTAACTTTCCGTTGAGGAGTGTGTGCTTTTAAACGAGGCTCGGCTTTCATGTTTGTTTATGTTTTACAGCCTCAGTCATATCGACGTACTGCATCTCCTCTGGACCTCTCAGCTCTTAAGATCGCCATGATTATGTCGTAGCCTATACTCTCGCAGTTGCACTCGTTTACATCTTTCTTCGTGTCTTTTAATCTTGAAGTGCTAATGCAAATCAAGCGATACTGCCCTTTCTCCTTTCACGCAACCAGGTCGTAGACCCCCTGAGTTGCTGGACAGCAATGAGGATCAGAATCTCGCTCGCTGCCGTGCGGAAACGAATAAATCATTGTCACCGGGTTTAAGATGTGCCGACAGCGTTATTAATGAGGTTACGTCGACGGCGACTCTTGGGTGTCCTGTCTGGCAACCTCCTTGTCCCGATTGTCGCTCCAAACCGTACCCAAAGACCAGACCCAAGACTTTTTTTTTTTTTCATTTCACTTTTCCTTGCTGACGGCATGTCCCTATCTTCCTACCCTTCTTCGCCTTCTTTACGGAGTTCGCTGTTGCGAGTTCTTCCAGTTTTTCTTACGAGACACGTATTTTCCCTGTAAAAGCATCGCAACAGTCACATAACGACAAGAAGGCAAGTGCCATACAAAATTTCGCAAAATTTCGCTACGTGAGCTAATTACTAATACTGCTCTGCTAACATAGTCAAGAAAATTGTGATGACCCTGCTTTTTAAACATAACTCACGTTTTCACTAGGCACTCTACTCTATTCGCACAAAAGTAAATACCATGGTGTGTAGTCGTGATTTAAACACAGCGTAGGAGTGTTAGGAAATGAAGTTGCAGACCAATTAGCCACCGGAGTGCACGAAAGAATGTACAACACGCAAGTATTTTTCTTCTTTTGATTGAGGGCGCGTTATTAAAGAGCAGCCTTGATATAAGTATAGCTTTTCTTTGTGCGATTCAATTTGCTTTGAAGCGTATTGCACTACCAAATTCAGCCGATACCGTACTTCATGGAATCTGACTGGGAGATTATGTTGGCGCTGGGATGCGATTTCTTCAAGGTGCCTCGCGTTGCCCGTTAGCTTACACAAGACCTTCGTTGTTGAATAGCAGACCCCGTAGTCAGGGGGAGGGGAGCTAGGGGCTTGCCCCCCGGAAGTTTGTTGGAGGGGGGTATTTTGCCGACAATAAATCATGAAAAAATGTGTTTTTCTCAAATAGCCGAGGCCTTCAGCAAGAGCATCCCCCCCCCCCCCCCGAAATTTCTGGCTACGGGCCTGGGGAATTCTTTGATGAGATATATTAAGGCAATCACAATTTCAAACCTGAGTGCGCCACCTTGTGAATGAAATATCGTAAAACTAATTCATGGCGTTTAACCTCGTCATAGTGCCCTTTAAATTTAGCGCTATTTATAGGGTGGAAACAATGTATATTGTAAGTCCCTCGTGATCGCAAAAGCCTTGCCACGTGGAATATTCAAGCTGCAACCACAAATCCCGTGCTAGTAAAAGACCGTGAATGCCCGAACAGTCACCTGGTTACACTTGTCCAATGCAATCTGCATATGACATCGGAATACCGCAACACAGACTCAGCGTATACGAGTTTTCTGTATAGGCAACACAGCCCACCCTGTTCTTTGGATCGGACGCCCAGCCCTTAGCAGCACGTGTCGAGCTCGTGCGCACCTATAAACAGGGGGAACGTAACTTCGCATGAGAAACGACGCGGGTCGTGCTATCGAAGCCGGAAAAATCACCGCCGGTTGCAGACACAAGCACCGGTAGTTCCCAGCTGAGAGCCGACGGGGTGCTGCGATCTTCCGGCGACCGTGTCGCTGCCGGTGACATTAACGCGAGCCAAAGATGCAAAGCGGAAGCCGCAAGAAAGAGGAAGTGAGCACCCGTTCCCTTTTCACTTACACGAAGCGCCGTGGGATCGCTCCTTCAAGGCTCAAGGCGAGCGTTACGAAGCGAACAGTATTGACCGCGTCTACTAAGCGAGTATTGTAGAAATCAAGACGGGTTCGGCGAGCGAAGCATTGCGTCACAGCTTGCAATTAATGACTATTTATAGACGTAGCACAATGGATGACCTTGCGACGGCATGCATCACATGGGTTGACAACTGCAGCAGAGCTGGTCGTTACGGCTAAAATTGAGCGCTCGATAATCCTTCTAAGTGTGATGGATGAACCGGTCGCGGCGCTCGCTTATGTCGACGGCAGCTGGTTGCCCTTGCTCGCCCGCCGATTTCTAAAAGCGGGGATCGTCCACAGTTATCGTGGACTGACACCGCGGTGATTGGTCGAGGCGTTTTTAGCTTTGAGACCGTATTTAAGCGGCTAACCGCGTCTACGTCTTCCACGGCTTACGTCCAGGAAGCAATGCAAGCTTTGGGCTATTCGCTGGTATATATTAGACGGTCACCTTGACGCAGTGCTTCTTTCTCTCTTTCTATCTATCTCTCTGTCTTACGCATCAAATCGCACATATCTAATTGTGTAGCGCTGCTCTAACTCCAGTGGATTCCGTGAAATTAGCATTCTACGAGGTGCAAAAAGATAAGCACTTTCCTGTGCAACTGATAACACGTTCTTGTGTGGCTCTTAGAGTCACTGTATAGGCTACCTTTAGGTAGCAGAGTAGCGCATAGGTCCGGCTAGCAACGACAGCTATGCGGTGAAGTCGCACTTCGTTTTTGCAGGCGACATCCCTACTGTGTCGCCGATGAACCTGCCTGGCGTGTCGAAGACCGGCGATAAAACATTGGCTGTCGATGGCTAGTGTTAATTCAGTTCGCTGCAGCAGCGGCGTCGAGAAATAAAAAAATTGGCCCAAGCGGCAGGTTCTCCGCAATGCAAGGTTGCTAGCGGCGTTGGAAGACAGATGCGCAACTCTGCTACCTGAAGGTAGCATATACAGTAACTCTAGTGGCTCTGAATTTTCCTTCACGTTAATTCATTCGGTACGATGAGTTCTCTTATACTGTGAGTGAGGCCGCCGGGTCGTTTTACTGCCTTGGCGGCTGTATTTCGATGATGACGAAAAAAATAATAATAACCTAACCTAACCTGAGCGCCTATACTGCACATCGAATAACTATGGGCTACTCCTCGGCTACTGCCCCGCCGACTGCTCTTGTCCTGCTTTCGGATGCTAAACCCAATCAACAAAGTCAATTTCTTCTGCACGTATGCGTGATACTTTGCTTCTCTGCATCACCTAGACGAAGCGATGTGTTTCCTGTTATTGAAAGCCTAGCGTAGTGACAAGGGCACAAGTATAAAAGAAGAGGGTGATACAAACACATATGCAGTGCCTATAACAGTTGTCTCCATGTTAACAAACCTGCCTTTTAGTAAGATGAATCTATGCCAAATTGTTGGGCGTTCACACTTTCTATGTTACCTCCCTGGCTGTACGCTGCACCTGCAGAGTTCTTTTGTTTCTATAGAAGCTTCAAAAGATTAAATACTGTCACATCTTTTACTGCGTCGCCATGTTACTCCCGCATTCGCGCTCCTATAGTTTCGCTTCAGTGTCCCACTGCTATATGCATTTCCGTCACTCATGCCCTTCGGTCTAATTGTTCATTTACTTCCGCTACCGCACGGGCCATTCCGAAAACAGCATTCTCTACCACAGCGTGCATAGGTCTATTACTGCCTGCAATACGAAAACGTACCGCGTGTTTTGCCAAGGGCCTTCGATCGAGTCACGCAGAAAAGACTGGTTAGTCGCTTGAACCTTGTTTCCTATCCCCTCTCCTTCTTTCTCTGTTTACGCTCGTACAGAGAGCGTTAGAGCGCGACGATGCGGCATCCACTCGACATTGGCCCGGGAACGTGTTTATACCAATACCGAGCTCAACCTGTACAAGCAGAACCTGCATAGTCCCGACCCTGGCGACCTCCCGACACCTCGAAAGAGAGCCAGCGACGTTGTTTTCTGCGAGTGTTCCGCGCGCGCCACAGGCGTCATCCTTTCGGGACATACAAGTCGCGTGCCTCGTTGGTATATACGTATCGATCTATCAATGTGTTCGTTCACGCGAAGGAGTCAACGGCGAGCGCTGTTGGAGAAAGCGGCATTCTCATCATCTAGGCATACGGGCGGAGATTGCATTGTTTCTCGTATAGAGGAAGAAACCGCGTTAAAAAAAGAAGACGCGTTCGTTCCTTATAGAGTAATCGGTGCGCCTACCGCGCTTACGCAGCGCCACACACATGCAGGCGGACGCGAAACCCAACACACACACTTCGCTTCCGTGAGCTGGCGCGCGGAGCCGGAGAGAGTGCTTTCGCAACAGTGTCGGTCAGACCAGGATGTCAGAGCGGGGAAAAGGTATTCGAAGAGGAAGAGAAAATGCCGAGAAAAAGAAAAAAGAAATACCGGCTATTTTTCTTTCTTTCTTTTCCTTCCACGATTCTTCGCCGCAATCTGGATCGTGTGCGACTTTAAGCAGGCGGGAAAAAACGCTGCCAATTCGAAAACGTAGCGCGCGTGCCTTCGTGCGTGCGCACGTGTTAGACCGGTGGGCGGCGGTGGGTTCGGAGGAAAGCGAGGCCCGACGTATATACATCCGCTAGCGTTCAGTTTGAAGCCGCTGATTAGCACATTATGTGCGTGTGTGTGCGTCGGTGTAAGAGCGTAAACACTGACGTTAATCGTGCGGGGATTCACAACACGCACGATCGTTCATACAGCTGCAGGACAGCAAGAAGAGGTGGCTATAAAAGGTTGCGTAATCTGACCTCTTGACGTCTTGAGTTTGTAAAACGGACAGCGAAGGTTGGGATACAAGAACCACGTATCGAACACCTACGCTGGCACTATTATACCCTCTTTTTCTTTTTTTCGTTTTACGACAGCCGATTAATACACCTGGAGCTCAACGCAGCTCAAATATTGACATAAATTTATTTCTTTGTGTGCTCTCCTGCAGCTCATATATTGTAAAGGCTGTTACGCTATCAAACACCGAAAGTATTCTTCCCTCTTCGTGTGTCCGTGTTTAATAGAGCAGTTAAAAGCCTTTACGATCAATGTCCACCAACTAGCCCGACTTGGTACTCAACTGATTTCAACTCACGTGTTTTCGCAAATCTTACACAACACATATAGTTTACCAAAACTATTTTGGTGGTCGCTTCTAATCACCTAAAGACTCGGCTTTTCTTTCTTTCTTTCTTTCTTTCTTTCTTTCTTTCTTTCTTTCTTTCTTTCTTTCTTTCTTTCTTTCTTTCTTTCTTTCTTTCTTTCTTTCTTTCTTTCTTTCTTTCTTTCTTTCTTTCTTTCTTTCTTCGTCCTCAGCGCGATGATGTCGGCCGTGTAAGTGCGTATGCCGCCTGCGGCCACAATTAACCAATTCATGTTGCGAAAGATATCCCTGCAGCAGCGGATCGAAACGTACAGTAGCGGACCGAGTCGTTTGTACTTGAAGAATGTTATCTAAAATTGAGTTGACAATGAACTCGGAAATAATCCTGTACAGGAACAATACTATAGATCGCGAGGATCATACTGAGCATACTGAAAAACAGATGGAACGAAATGGCTCTGAACATCGTTATGGGCAGGAAAATCATGCGAATGAGCTATCCCATGCCGCCTTGCTTCAGTCAACTTCGTGATCTGGTAGTGAACCAAGGCAAAGAAGGCGCAGTTACACCTGAGTCCAAGAGTCTCGCTGCTCGGCGACGTTTAGTACGTGACCAGCCGAGGCAACGCCCACACATTGTTAAGATTAACGCGCACACCTTGGAAGCTACTGTTTGTTTTTTGTTTCGAAGTCTGTACAGCGTTAGGGTGAAGCAGTGGACGCTTTCGCATGCACTTGCGTAATTGTGATTTGTGAAAAGGCTGCACAGGGCGCCTTTGTGCGGTCTGTTTCCAAAACGAATTTCAGCGTATTCCATTTGGAACATTAGCGACAAGAAGTCTAAGTGACAGGAGTTCCTAGACGCCAAGAGCGCCAGTTACGGTCGAAAGAAATGGCGCAGTGTGTAATAGACCAAGCCAAGCAAACACGAAGTGCTCTTAGAAAAACTGTGAGTGGCAGTATGTTAAAGCAAAATATAAGTGCAGAGAAAGTCAGAGTAGCTACTTGTGTTTTAGAACGAAGACAAACCACCTGCGAAGGCCGAGGTACTCAGAAGATTGATGTAAAAAGTCCAGAGTAAAAGGGATGCTATTTTAGAAACTGGCAAGTTGAAGTACGAAAGCACAGGCAAATGAAATTAGTAAATAATATCGTTTGACCGCGGACACGAATCATTCTTCGAAATGTAATGCGGTGAATCCTCATGGGCAAATCAAACTGATGTTGCATTACCAGGTTCTGTACACGTCCTAAAGTCCCAAAGCCATTTGATGAAAGCCATCAGGCCCACTGGCTTAGCAAAACTTGATGATGTCCTTAATGCCATTCAGTTATGCCTTACCAATAGACCCATAAGGTTTCCGTGTAATCTTTACGCGAAACTTATGGATCCGGCATATTTTTCACATATCTGTCATATATTTTCGTAACAATCATATCGGGACACGTCACATTGTTGGAATGGCATACATAACGTTTCAGTGGGGATGCCCGGCATCGGTATTGGCTGGAATTGGCTTCTATTATCAGTATTATCGAATATAAGAGCGTTTCGTGAATACAGGCCCTATAGGTAATACTCGAGTTTTTGCTTTCATCAGTCCGCCAGCGTTGCACCGTTCACTCACGCTCAATATGCCCCGCGCTGTGCAGCTCTTCACTATTTGCTAGCTCCCACAGTCTGACGGGCAGTGTTGTATCAGATCGAATACGCCGCATTGCCCGCGGTAACTCCCGCAACTGACGCGATAAGATCCGGTTAATCGTGGACTATATTTTACGGCTCTCTTCCTTGGTTTCTATTTATTTCCTCTCATTGATTGCGCCTTACGCGGAGGGCTGATCGTAGCGATATCTTTTGTGCAGCGGCGACTGAGCGAATGACGATAGGCCGAAAAGAATACACAACAAGAAAAAATAAAGAAAAGATTAATTACGGAATATGGCCTCTCGCGTTCGTAGCGACGCGCTTAGATAAAGATCGAATCTAACCGGCCACCCTCTCAAACATTCGACGGCCACCATCGACGTCGCTCGCTGCTTTCTGCTAGTTTGTTCTTTTCCGGGGCAAAAAAAAAAAAAAGAACTGATCAAATAGCTTCATTCCGGTCATTTTTATGCCGTTTTCCGGCCTGCCTGGCTGATTGATGCGCCTTCAACGTCTCATGCCAGCTTCGCATATTTTGTCGCCACAGTAGAATATATTGGCACATCGGAATTCACTGGAATGCGCCAACTCGCCAATGCACTCCCTTGACCCCTTTAATGCAGTTTCGACCACCACGTGGCCTGCCTCGATTCGACGCGACTTGATTGTGTCGCATGTGGTTGGGTGCCCTCTTATTTTTACGAACTCTTCTTGTTTCCGAATCGGCATGACGGTATTTCCTCGAGCAGCGTTTGGAATTGTGACGGGGCCATACAACGCTACCGCGTACGTTGCCCTTCCCCTCACAACTAAAGACAGACATTGCCTTTCGCTTAAGACGAATTGGAAGACGCAGTGTTCACATAAAAATAAATACTGGGACAAGCACTGGACCATTCACCCGCTCTGCGGGTCCTTAACACCACTGCTGCATCTTTCTGAGAACAACAGAGATATGCCCCATGGCCGTTGTCGTCTGTAAGCCTGCAAATCAATAGTTCTTCCTTTTCCTTTTACATTTTTCTTCTTTTTCCCCTTCTCCCGTGTAGGGTTGGAACGTAGCTGCAACCCAGCTAAACTTTCTGTTTTTTCTTCGTTTACACTCTCTCCCTCACTTCCTCTGTCTCCCTCTCTCTCTCTCTCCGATGTAAACAAAGCATATAGCACACAAAAGCTCCACGACTACCTTTCATTACATCGGTTTCCGTAACGTGCCCGAAAAACTCTGCAAGAAAGATTTTCCTGCTTCACCCGGTATGGTAATGGCGACCCCGTGGCCAGGCACCGGCGAACTATGGAGTTACTGCACAGGCTCCCACCGCCAACCAGAGACCTCGCGCATGCTCAATATCTAAACGCCACGCACGTGAACCCGTCAGGCGCGTATCGCTTCCTACTTGCCTAAACAGTCAACGCTACCTCGCAACGGTATGTACACGCTGCTTCTTAACAAAGCCAAAAAAAAGAAGAAAAAAGAAGGAGCAAGAGGGAGCCAGATATGAAGTTTCTGTCAAGCATGCAACGAGTGGCACGCCCAGAAAGCCCAGACAAGCCCGTCCTCGCGACACTTCCGCATCGCTTGCATGTACACACAACGCTTCTCCGAAATCGCGGCGGGAGGGTCGCGGGTGGGGTACCACGTAACGACGTTGGCGAAGAAAACTTGTCGTCTCTCGTCGCGGGTGTGATACGTCCGCAAGACGCATGTACCATGGTGGGCTTCGTGGAGAGCGAACCGACTGCGAGAAACTCCCCCCTTTTTTCAGTCCACCGTGACTCACCGGCACTTTTCCAAGGACACGGCGAATCAGGAGGAACCAACAGTCAATGCGTTCTGGCGCGTTTCACTGCCCCCGCGACAAGCGGCCACCACTGCCAAGGCCGCTGCTGCTCTACGGCGGACACGGGAGAGCTTAACAACAGCCGGCACGGCTTTGGTCTGTTGCCCGAGATCGGATCCGATTTCGCCCGGCACCCTCTGAAGCCTTCTAATGGAACCGAACGGATATGCATTCGTAAGGGCCAGAAACAAATGGCGCGCTCTCAGAGGCATGCTTATTTGTTAGCTTATAAGTGCAGCCCCGGGAATCAGATTAGGAATGAGTAACGAGCCAACAAGCCGTCGTCGCCTTAGTTATAAGTTGCGCGAGCAAAGATGACTTCTCCTTCGCGCGAGATCCCGCATATAGCAGAGTTAACGTTGGTCGAGTAGGTGCGTAGCGCCCTATACTGTTGGAGCCCTATCCCACGTTCTCGATTTTTCTTCCTATAGTTCTCAGTTGCGCCACAAACATTTCGTTAATACCGCATATAGCATTCGTTGCTGCCTCGGATACTTCGAAAGTTAAGCCTTTACCTCTTAATATATACCCGTAAAGCATGCGTAACGAGCCAAAAGATGGAATTACGTCCTGCGAGGCGCGCCGCTCCCGGAATGCGCGCACTGGTGGCTTTCATGGTCAAATGAGTTTTGGTTTAGTCGCCGTTGTTGTTCACACCTGGAAGCCATTATATTTAAGCGGTTCCGGGTGAGAGCGATAACGATTTCGTAATAATGCGAGATCTCTCGCCGCCGAGGTTCGAAATGCGGCCTTCAAACACCGAAAACGAGTGCAGGATGGCAGTGCATATCTTTAACGATTAAAGCAGCTAAAGCGATGATCGGGTCCACAGAGTGCTTAAGACGCACGAATAAGTACTCAAGGAGAAGGCGGCAGGTAAACAAGAAATTCTGAAGCTTATGCCCTATCGGGAAAATGGGGGCAAGCGAAACTTTGCGGTGTGTGATTGACGCACTATTTATTTATTCACTTATTTTGTTTATTTATTTATCGATTTCTTTTTATCGCATCGCGTAATGCTCCCTCCTGAATGTTCACTTCCTCCATGCCGGGGATCGGACCTTCATTCACGTGCTTAGCAGCGCGACACTTCCGTTGCTACAGGCAACAACGACGGTTACGCGTTCATGTCCAGGCAACAATGAAATACGGCAACGTCGAATGACAGAGGACCTCGATAAATTATCGCCGACAAACCCACGATCAGTTATTGGGGATACGGCGCGTACAAACGCATGGGACGGGCGCACTGTTGAGGACCGCATGCTCGGCGGCGCCAGGCTTCTCGCTTACGACGCCGCCAATGAAATATGCCAGTAATAAAAGGTTCGCTTAAAAAGAAAAAGACTTCATAAACTTGGTTCAGGTTGCTTAATAAAATGAATGAGGAGCAGCCAAATTTGATTGCAGCGGAAGAACGAGAGAACTGACACACACATATTCTTATCTGTCTATACAGTGTCAGCACTTCCGCGCATTAATTAACGTACCACACTTTTACGACTTCCTCTCCGAGTCCGCTATGCGAACGCACGTGCTGATAAAGGTTTTGAACTTGATCTCACGCCTCCTTCTAACCGGCGACACATGAGTGCGTGTGCGTCAGTCCACTGTCCAATGTCCGTATGCAATATACGTCGAGACAGAGAGCACTTAATGAGCTATTATAGGTTCGAGTTAGCGATCGTGCTCCAAGGTCCCGCTCTGCATGGTGCCCCTCCAGCTTCGCGCAAATTATCCACCTCGCGTCACTTATCAATGCGACGCGCTGCGTTATGCGGAAACGAGCCGCGAACACCGCTGCGCGGTGTGACGCCCGGTTTCGTCCGCGACACACCCAAATCACTGCCAGCCGATGACTTCGATGCAAAAAAAAGGAAACTGCGTCTGTAAATAGCTCCGTTGCCACCCACGGAGTCCATTCGCGTTCATAAGTGTAATAAGGTATACATTTTTTACAATAACTGCGAACCACGACGGGAGAGAAATTGTTTGAGCGGCAAATGGACATGATTTGCCACGATCCGTTAACGTCGCACGACACATTAAGGTCCGACGCCCGGTCTTTCAAAGCAGCGATGGGTTTTAGAGTTAGTGTTCAATTACCTTTCAGTAAATTGACCTAATCGGAAAGCTTTAAATATTCACTACTTCATATAGAAAAACACAAGCTTTACCTGACATCCCAGTTGTAAATATTAATATCAGGTTCACTTGCGCATTTCATACTTATTTGTATTTTTCATTCCTTTGCCGACTCCTCTGGAATCTCTTAATCCCGCAATCTCCATCCCTATGATGATGATGATGATGACCTTTATAAGTGCCTCACACCCACTCTGGGGGATTGGCCAAGAAACGAATAATTTAAAGAGTAGCATGCAGAGGTTATATCTCTGTTTCTTTGCTTTCTAATAAAGACTCTCTGTTTTAATAAAGGGTATCTGGTAATAAAATATGCTTCTCTAAATAATATATATATATATATATATATATATATATATATATATATATATATATATATATATATATATATATATATATAAATATATATATTTATAAATATGCTTCTCTAATAATATATATATATATATATATATATATAGATTATATATATATATCCGCTCTCTTTTTCCTTGCGCCATTTACTTCTCTTACAATTTATTTATATTGAGCTTCTTATCCGACAACTCGTTTACTACAAAAGACATTGCTGTCACTTACGGTGTCTACGGTTTAAAAACTAGTAACTGCTTTCCGTATGCTTTTTTTTTAATGTTTACTTCCTTATGTGTGTGCCCATGAAACTTTTGTGTAACATGTTTCATTTTTGTTTACACGTACACGTTGCAGCAAAAGTTTACGGGACGCTAAAGGTTCGAGAAAGTCGTATTCCTGCTTTGTCAGGGAACGTTAATTGCCTCCAATGAAACGCTCGAGCCTGTAGCAGTTCTTGAGACCTACAGAGTTAGCTGCGAAGATTAGAAGCGTCACGTACTAACATAGCACAAATTTGCGTTCGCCGTGTAGTCCACGTCTCGTAATATTTGGGCCGCCGTGTGTACTGCCTCTATAGTTAACGTTCGCGTTATTTACTTCTATATCTACCGTTTAGTTTTGCAACTTCCCTGTGCAATGCACAACTGCACAATGATAAATATAGATGAAGAAACGAGTAAACGAAAACTGTTTACAAGTGTTGAAGAGTTAAGGTAGAAAGAAAGCACGATTGTGAATAATCAAAACGATCAACTACTGGTTATCAGGGTATACGTTTTCACGACGGTCGCAATGCGCTGCCCCAACCGCTGCAGTGGACGGTCTTCACGCCCCGTATTTTTCCGTTCGGCCCAACGGTTCGGAGGCACGGGCGTCCTTCGCCAAGCCCTAATCAGTCGCCTACGGGCAACGGCGACGATTGCCGTTTTCGCAATTAGAAAACCTGGCGGCTTCCTCGCTGCTGGTCACCGTTATAGCCCGCGTGCACACATACGAAACACACCTGGCAACAACAATTGCGCGATCGTGATTTCCCTTCGAACTTAGAGAGCGAGGTTTTGTTTCTTTTTTTTTTCGTCGTTTCGTCGTCGCTTCCTTGAAAAAGAGGTTGTTATTGTTGTTTTGTATAACTTGCTTTTAAGGGATGAAGGAAGGGAGGGGCGCCGATCGGCTGCCGGTGTTGTTAACGCATGACACAAAAATGCGCCTCGTCCGCGCCCTAGCGTCTTCAACGCAGCGGCAACGTTTGGCACCGGATACCGACGAAACTGCGCACGCGATGCCTTATATACTGAGAAACTCAAGGTTTACATCGCTGCTCATTTGTTACGAGCCTCCTCCGGTTCTATGATAAAGCGAGCGAACCAGCTTTCTCGTGTTAAAGTTATGCCTTCCGGCAGTTTAGACACTAAGATCAAGGTCAAGCGGTGACGAAAAGTCGTAAAATGTATATATTTATACCTCTCTTGCCAAACAGAGGCTTATCCTGTTGCCGCAGTGGTGCTGCACGAGGAACTCTTTTTTTCTTTTTCCCCGCTTTCGATAAGCTCGCCCTGCGGTGACCGGATTCGCGCCTCGAAAGTTTACTGTCCTTGTAAATCGGAGTTCGCTTGTTGCATGTTAGAGGGAGGTGGGGTGTAGGGTCCAATGGGTAGTTGTCAGGTTTTCATTTAGGCAACGAAGAAAGCCAATGTGTGGGTACGGATAGTTAGTATTCTATAACAAATGTCACTGCAGCGCATGTAAAGACAACGGACAGACAGACCGATGAAGACAACAGCTGTGTGTCGGTCATGCGGATATTGCAGGCTGTAGCAATCACTCTAAGCGAAGCGCTGGTGCAGTCTCCGAGACGAAATGGCGCGCCTTTACGATTGATTGATTGATTGATTGATTGATTGATTGATTGATTGATTGATTGATTGATTGATTGAGTGATTGATTGATTGATTGATTGATTGATTGATTGATTGATTGATTGATTGATGATTGATATAGTTGGTGTTGGCAGAAGAGAAGCATGTGTGTGGTTGAGGCCACATTTCTAGAACGAAAACGGAACAAATAAAAGAATCAAGCTAACTTTATCTCGGCGCATATTTACTGGAACAAGGATACTCAGTCGACTGAATTACCTCATGTCGTTAAAGCAGAAATATTGGCTGATTGGAATGAACGCACGCTTTAAGTTAGCCGCAAAGATGACCGTGACTCCAGAGAAGCACACAGAATGTTGTGTCCGAGCGCTGTCCAACAAGTGAAGTTTTAGTGAACGGCACACACCAAAGGAATTCACCACCATTTTCCCGAATGCGACAGTAAGTGAAATCCCGGAATAAATACGCAAGTAATCGCCTCTCACAATTGCACGAAAAGGGTTAAAGTTCATGTACCAGTCAGAGATAGAAGAGTGATGGATGATCGCTCCTCTGTTTGTTGATGCACCTGCTAGCTTAATCATTCCATAGCTTCTCTTTGTACTACGTGCTCGTGGGTGTGTTTTATTTCTTTTTATGTTGCTCCGAATAACTTGTATTAACTCACTAAGTTTTACATAACACTAATTTAGAGTCCCCTTTTTTAGTGGTATGCATCCGTTGCATTGCACTGTAGATTGCGAATCCAAACACTGGTGCATCTCAATGTGCAGTACAGATGACCGTGCGTATGAGGCTAGGCTTCATGTCCTATGCTGAGCTGCTTGGCAAGGCAGAAGCAGTTACAGCAGGCAAAGTTGAGGAATATTAACTAGCTCTTACGAAGCGCCCAATATCAGTGTGACCTAAACGCATACATATTGTCTTCATGTAGGGTAAGCATTTTCTTTCCTTGCTTAATATTTGCACACGAATGACAAGGTAGGCAGAGACAGCTACCAGAATACATGTTTAAAAACGCTTTGCGCTACCAATTTCTCCATGAATACACGCGCACATATTGCTCAAACAGTGTACAAAAGCAGTACACGGCGCACGAGAAGAAAAGAAAAGCACACAAAAAAAGCGAACCAATCCGAAAGGAGCCACCAATGTTTGAAGCCGTCATAATGTGTCAGGCGCTGCGTAGCCTTAGTCGCTCTTTACGCCATTCAAACCCAACTTTCACAAACTAACTAACTAACTAACTAACTAACTAACTAACTAACTAACTAACTAACTAACTAACTAACTAACTAACTAACTAACTAACTAACTAACTAACTAACTAACTAACTAACTAACTAACTAACTAACTAACTAACATTTGAAACCATCTTAACCTTCATGCACGAGTTCAGTAAGAACACCACTTGGTGCGCAACAAACAACTGTTATTTTTCAAGCAGATCACACCAAAAGCTCCTCGAGGTGATCTTGTATGAGCCCACCGTTACCGCCTGAAAAATCCCAGCTTTTCATCGACACCAATATGTTTTGTTTTGTTTTGGAATTCCACACATTCAACGGGTGACGAACTGCGCACCTGATGAAAATGAATTGCGAACAGCATTCGCAAATGACGGCCGGCGCGAGGTGTCAACCGCAACGTGACGCGTTCCACAAGGTCGAACCGTGTTCGTTCTCCTATTACACTCGCGCGGTCGCACACACGACGCGCGGTCTCGAGCGTCTCGGGGCGTCCTTAAAAGAACGACTCCGTGACGCAGACAGAGTGTACGGCGTACGTGGCTTCTCGAGCCAAAGACGTGATAAGGGGTGCGACAGAAGGATGCCTGTCTCTCGCCGCCTCTTTGGCAGCTCGCACTGCCTACCTGGTGTGTGAAAAAAAAAAGAAAGGAAAAACTATGGGGGACGACAAATAGATGGATAGGGCCACAGAGAGGAGGTCACTTTTTGGCAGGCGACCGTTTTTGAAACGACGCCGTCCACCTCCACCGATCGTCGAGACGTGTACATATAAGCCTACACTCCTGGAGATCTCCTTGTCGAGCGGCCAGCCCGTGGGCAGGAAGATTCTTTACTTTCCTTTTCAGATGGTGACGTGTGACACGAGTATGTCGCGCCACCGTAGGTTCTTTGTTGTCTCTGAATTTTTCTTTAGATAAACAGAAAGAGAGAGTGAGACCGCGGCAACGATAAATGAAAGGTATACAGAAGGAGTAGGAGGAGTTTACAAGTGAAGTGAAAAGACAGGGAGGTTAGCCGTTTGTCAGGCCGGCTTGATACCATTTGTTGGACAAATTTGTTAAAATGAACAAAAGATAAAGACAGGAGACACAACTAAAAAGGAAAACAAAGAAGCAGAGAGAACAAAACAAAAATGCATGGAAATGAGAACCGCGTAGAGCACGAGACTGCACAAAGTGCACCGAGAGAACAATTTTCCACTGCTTTGTACAGGTTTGACAATCACCCTCTGTCAGAAGGATCCTGGGACACCAGCGGAGATTGCCTGTAAGCGCTGAAGGCGAAGCACGCGTTCCACGCGTTGCCAACCTTCTTACAGAAAAGTGGACTCTCTCTTACTATTTGTGTGTATATGGTGTATATGTGATCATTGTATATACCATAATCACCCGACACCTGGAGTAGCAAGCCAGACGACAAACCAGGCTAACCTCTCCGGGCATTTCATTAAAGAATCTTATCTATCTATACATTGGGGGTATAAACGCTGATATTTTATAATCTCAATCTTCTTTCTTCTCTTCCCCAGAGTAGGGTAGCAAACCGGAATCAGTTCTGGTTAACCTCCCCGCATTTCAAAGTCCACTTTTCTGTAAGAAGGTTGGCAACGCGTGGAACGCGTGCTTCGCCTTCAGCGCTTACAGGCAATCTCCGCTGGTGTCCCAGGATCCTTCTGACAGAGGGTGATTGTCAAACCTGTACAAAGCAGTGGAAAATATACACACAAATAGTATAGAGAGAGTTCCCCGCTCTGTATCACAGACGGTCGCCCAGTCCGGTAGGCTTCGTAAGAAACAGGACCACTTCTGTGGCTTGCTGTAGCTCTGGTAGATATAACCGTGGTACCAAGGTTATGTGGAACAAAGGAAGGAAAGAAGGAAAACGAGAGAGAGGAAAGATGGGGATGTTAATCAAGAGAAAAGTATTACGTGTCTGGTCAACAAGAGAGTCCAAAGAATACGGCAAAAAAAAAATAACTAGACGAATGTTGGTCCTTACGATAATGTAAATAACTAACGAATGTGGGTTGTGTACGTTTCGTGCACCCATGTAAGGGGCAGGAAACGGAAAGTTTCGATTGGTAAAGATGCAGAGCGTGAAACTGATACGCTGAAGACTCTCTCACTAAGACTGCCGCAGGTCGTAAACCTCGGATCAAGCTCTCCGGATGTTTTTTTTTTTTTTTTCGAGGAGGTACCAGACAACACTCGGCGTCTCCACTTAAAGATGTGTCCATATAGAAACTAGACGTGCACATGTGCGCTTAAGTTTTAGTGAACTCCGCTGCCTTAACGTCTTGCTGAAACGGCCCTCTCTAGATCCAGATAAGAACAGTATAAGAAATGGCGGTCGAATATTCGGAAGACAAACCACTGATTTATTTCAGGACCACTACGATGACACGAAAGCAGAGTGAGCGAAATGAAATGCCTTATTGCGCTCATTCATCAAGGCCCTAAAGTTTAAGCCATCAGCTTAAATGGTTGAACTAGGAGAATAAAACAAAATTAAACAAGGTACTGACAGTGATTCGAACATTCACGTCGTGTGCACTCGAATTCTTAGATATGTAATCTAAAGCCTGTAATATTTAAAAAAAAAGCTGATTGAGGTACCGACAAATAGGAAATTTATAGATCTGATGACATCAGCGAACTTCTTTGTGTTGCACTATCGCACAGCTTGAAGAGTACACAACATTAATCAGGGATTATCGGTAAAACAAGGACCGGACACAAACAAAACCAGATGGCACTTCAAAAGCATCCGACGCTGCCGTGGCTTGTCGCATGACTCGCTCGGATTTTGTCTAATGTCCTCACAAACTGGCTTTATATAATCTTTTAAGTATGACACCCGGTCGGCCCGACAACACGGTGGATTGAGTCTATTGCCGCGTCACCGGCGAAATATATCAGTTTGTAAGGGCGTCCCGCGGTTTCGCTATACGACATGTCGCGCAGGTCTGTCAACTATCGATCAAACGAAGGCAGGTTAGAGTGAGCGAAACAGAGTTCTCGATTATACGGGAGTATAGGGTGAGCGCCTGAAGCGTGTATAAAAAGAAAAAAAGAAAAAAAAGAAAACACGGATCAAACGTAATACGCAGCGACATTCCTCAGCAGCGCAAATCCTCCTATCAATTTACTTTCCGTGCCTTCAATCTCCAGGAATATAAATCGGTATTAAGTCCGGCCGGGGGTATCATTATCGGACTGCATTAGAGGCCCAATGACCGCGTTGCTTTTCCGGCCACCGTTGGTTGCATCGACGCACCAGAGAAAGAAAAGCATATATAAGAAAACATATATTCCGGTTGCCCGGAATAATAACCTAGTAGCGTAAGAGTCGGGCAACATCATCTAACACAAGCCCTTGGGAGCAATGCGATGAGCATGCGAAAGGCATGCGAAGATGAAGAAGTGGGCGACGAAAAGCAAAGCACGCAGTAAAGAGGGCCAGACGGGGAGCAGTGCGTGCGCCGACTCTCAAGAACGCGAGGAAGAAGAGCATAACAAAAACAGCATCCGGAGTGCAGCGACGTAATAGAGCCTTTCCATGCAACCCTTCGGAGACGCCGCTTAAATCTCTCCCTGCTTTCTCCGTCTCTATACCCCTGATTCTTAGGCCATTGCGTGGCGACACACGGACACAGCGAAAGGCTCCGAGGGTTAATGACACACGCTCCCTCCCCCCCTCCTCCCTCTCCCCCCCCCCGCCCCCCACTTGCGGATTCGAAAAGTTGAGCCGATCATGGATGCGTGCACCGATACTTTCCGATCTCGGGCAACGATAATGGGTTGTTAGACCGCGCCGCTATTTATACCACGGCGGCGCTGGCCTCACTGGCACAAATACTCCTCGGGCCATCGCCGAAAGGAACCCGACACCGCTTTGGGAGCTGTTGCTGATTTGTGCGGGAAGAGAAAAAAAAACTAAACGAAAGAAAAACAAACAGGTTGGCGGCAACTCTTCTTTACGGCCACTCCATACGGCGCAAATAATAATCCCTTCTTTTAGATCTCTAGCGGCCACCCTTCTATAGAGGTTCAGTGGAAGCCTGTCAATTTTTGCTGGGGGTCGCCGATAGAGTGCAGCCGCGGCCGGACGGTGCACCGTCGGCTGCATGCTCTTCAGCTGCGCGTGGGTGGGCCGCCATAACAAGCAGAATCGTCGTGAACTCTAATCGTTCCAAGACTTCCACATTCGTGCCACGCGCGCTCCCTTATGAGCTCCATATAGACGAAGGTGTGCGATACCGCCTCCAACCACAGAAGCGCTATATCGCATCATATAGATCCATTTCCAACGAATCGGCACGCGTGCGCAGAAACCGAAGCTCAGGGGGTCAGAAGTTGAACTGAGAAAGAGAGGCACGAAGAAAGGGCAGCAGAGGTCATTAACCAATCCTGCAGCTATAGTCTTCATGTATTCCTCGCCGGAATATAAAGAGATCCGGAAAGGTGAGAAGAGCGGGGACTACAGAAAAGCTAATGAAGCGTTGCGTGGTTCGCATGGGTGCCCGTACCATCCCCGAGGTGGGGAGAGCGCCAATTAACGTTCCCAGAAGGTGAGATGTTCCTAATACGCCGGAATCGGAGTCCGACCCTTTCCAGAAGCGTCGACGTATAAGCCACATTGCTCTTCGCCGCACGCCGGCCGCTTAAGCTTCTTCGAAATCCGCGGTGAACAACTCCATTTCACGCCCCCGTCGTTCGCGCCACCGAGTATAAGAGGAGAACTGGTTCACACGACGCGGGGTCAAGTTGGGTTAACCAGCAAAATGCAAGAGAAGTTGCCAGGAAACCACGGCAGTGGCCGAGCAAGTTATGTACCGAGCGCGTAGTGCACGAAGGGTTGGTTGGTGAATGCGAAGATAAATAACCACCTGCACGATGCGTAGCATCAGAAAACACTGATCGATCACGCTTCCCGCTTTCCTGTGCCACAGTGCGCGGAACTGAGCCGTCTCGAGATCCAACAAATGGGACGATTTGTTACCCCGCGTGTACCGTAAACACGCAAACATGGGCCTTTCTAACGCTCGCGTCACACCCTAAATTACATAGACCGATGCTTTGACATTGACCCCTACCTCACTGTGGGATCACGAGCAAAAAGCCAAACATAAGCGGCAATAGGCAACACGCCGCAGTATAAGATAAAAGTGAAACATAGGAACGGCCAATTGGCACGAGCATTGACTCGCACGTCCACGCCGAAGGTACGTAATTAACTACACGCAGACTTCGAGTGAGCACCACGCAGCTCACAGCTCACGAAGAGAAAGTGATCGCTTTTCCCCCGCAGCTCCGGATGTCTGCAGAAATGTCTGCTCCTGCAGGAGACCGTCGATCCGCTTGGATGGCTTCGCGGCCTACGAAGGTCGTCGCATTCGTTGAATGTGTGACGCACAGCTGAGGGGATACTTTATTAAGGAGGAGGAAAATAACGAAGAAGACCAATTTGAATTCTCGCTTTCCCTCTTACATCTTTCGTCTTTGCTATATAAATAGTCTTGACCCGGTGCGATGACCCCTAACTCCCTTATCCGATGCGGGATCACAGCGGTCCGTCTCCGGGTCAGTAGAGATGCCAGCATGGTTGACGAAGTAAACGATCGTGCCGTGCTTGGTTATAGTACCGTGAAGGACTGAGACGATGTATATAAAGTTAACTAGTTTTCATAGACTACACTTGACACGAGTACATCTTACCTTTCCTATAGCTTACTGGCACCCTTTCAGGTGACCAAGGATAATTCATAGCGAGAAAGGAAACAAAATAAACATTCAGATAATATCAACGGTGTATTGAGTTTTCACATGCTTGTATCTTTGTATACCAGATTTAGGGGGAACGAATGTACATTTTACGGAGTGTGAAGGAGTATGTCTCGACCAGACGAGTTTCTCTGCGATTCGAAAGGTTGAGTCGACGCACGCTGCGCACGCGACGTTAAGCGCTGCGGCCTCGCACGATAAGCCGACGCTTAATGGCCGAGTAGGCACGAGAGCTATAGACTTACGAAACTGCGCTTCGAAGTCGATGAACCACACCTGACTCGACAGGTCTATATAGAGAGTGAAGATGTAGCATAAAAACAGACGCAGCACTCCAATTGCAGTACGTATAGAGAAGTCTTTAACCGCAGAGAAAGTATGTAGGAGAAACGAGCGGCCGGCAACCCACGCATGAGCCACACATATATATTCTTCACTAAGGAATGCTGTTGGCCAGTTACGATTGTACTGTACGCATCTCACCGAACAAATGTTTGCCGACGTGCGATTGCAGCAAGGATAAATACACCCCGGTGAGAGACACTTAGCGTGAGCGAGATCTGCTATCACCGAAGCCGTGAGAATAAATGCGTTCTGGATCCAATGCCAGCCGCTGCAGGGGCAGCGAAGGTGTGATGTACGTACCCTCGCAATGAATTTGTAACTGCGGGTAATTTGTCAGCGCCGCCGGCTTTATACACACTGGACGTTGCAGCTGGAGTCGGGTTGTGCCAACATTCGTACGATGCGATCGCTATAGTTTTACCTGTTGTCTTTCGCACCCCATGCCCGCCTCTTTCATTAAAACACACGTTTACTCAGGTCCGTCACCTTTAGCCAGGTGGGCTGGGCTTTGTGTATCTACTTACAAGGAGTTTTGCGTCACACACTGTATAGTTATTCATAGGCTTCATCTTTTTCTTACGTCTTTCTCCATCATTTTTTTTTGCTTTACTTTGTACATTAGAGGTAAGGTCTCAATCGTAACGCAAGTCACCATGTGGTAATCATGACCGAAGTATCTTTGGTCCAGGCGGCCACACCGCCAAGGTAAAAACAAAACAAATAGCAGTCTGTGGGAAAGTTGAGAACTCTCGAAAACAACACCAGGATGATTTGTTACAGTGATTCGCACGCCTTTCCTAGAGAGGTGTTTCTCAAACACTGAAAAAGTAGTTTGTGGTAGCTTTGTCTCTTTTGTAGACAAGCTCTCAATCTGAGCTGAGCGTGTGGGCTTCACAACTGTAACGCAGGTTTGTTTGTGTCTTTTTCTTTATCTGACAATATCTTTAAAATGTGATGAAGATACAACCACGGCTCGCGAAAAACATCAGACTTGGTCGTCATCACGAAGTAGAGAAACACTTCTTCTTTTTCTTTGTCCTATATGCGACCTTATTCTTCGGGTGAGAAAAACAAACGTTCAACTAAACTTGCTCTGTACCCACATGCCGGTTCCTGCGGCGTTATGTATATAAATATGCCAGACCTCGCGCTGTGGCCGCGCGTTTTAAGCTTTTGAAAGGACACTGACTTCACATTTTTCATCGGTCGCAGCATTATTTTAACCGCGTGGTTAATAACTAAACTTGGGACTTCAGGGATTTCTTCTTATACCGAGTTGTTTAGCTGTAGTGTTGTTGATTCAGTATCGTAAACACGCAGAATTAGATTTTTGAACTGCAAGCCTCCATGCTGGCATATGTTTAGCGCGAAAATGAGAGAATGTATCAGAAAGGAAGACAAGGACACCATTACAAACTACCACCTGTCCAATCTTGAATGTGTTTTTTTACTTGTATCTCCGAAGGTAAAAACTGTTATAAAGATGTATGCTCCCTCTCTTATTCTCTCTCTCTCTCTCAATGCGATACACCTTAAACATGGTAATTATTTGTTAGACTATTAATACTTTATTACGTGTTCATTAGTGGCCAGTTTCGATTGATGCGTTAGAATATCTTGGCCCAGACACACGAACTGCCTCTAGAAGGTGCTGATACGTTAGGCATACCCAGTTTCAGTAGCCGTTACCGCATTTATTATTGCGCTTAATGCAGTGACAGCTGCTGCCACTGAACCTAGCTTTAGGTTGTCACGTTGTAGTGACGTTGAAGAACTTGTCGTGCTGTCGCCGTCAAAAAGCAAAACAAAATGCACGCGTCATAATATAAATGCCATGACGTGTAATATACTAGTTATTCATTATTTTATTTTATCTTATTTTTTTCAACGCAGGCCTGGTTGCATTCGAACCACTGTAACGCCTCTCCAATACACTATTGTACTGCTCTTTGTGCAAGCGCACTCATGTTACGTTTTACGAACGCATTATATTTTACAGGCATTTTTGAACACATTTTCGTCTCACGTGTCCAAAAATTTTTGTCTCACGTGCCTAAAGAAGTAAATAAGCTAGAGCGGCGAAAGCCGAATGGTTTGCGTTCTCTGAATCTCCGTGCATATATGATTACTCAATGGTCACCGTTGACTACGGAATACTTAACTGACGTGATAGAAAAGAAAAAAAAGGCGATTGGCGTCCACGATTTACTGCGGATTACAAAACCTCTGTACGCTTTGCGCTGATGAGGTGCCCTAAGAAACGCACACGCGCTCTGTCAGGGGTTACGTCGAATGCTTTTGCCGGGCCATTAGCTCCAAGTTCTAAACATCTCTCTCTCATGATAAAACACAGTACAACCACAAGTTCAATCACAATGTTCATGGGCGAAGCAAGCGACCCTGACACGGCGAGTAAGGTCTGGAAAATAATCGTTCCCATATAACGAACTCTCCAGATAACGCAGCTTCCATACATATGCGGCCAGCACATTTTTTGTACGTTGAAACGTGATGTATTGCGCCATATGTTATGCCGCCAGAGCCCGTCGTACATCAGTTCACTGCCAAGGGTACAAGTAAACACTGCAGACCCCTGCATACCTCTGCGGTGAGAAACAATTCCCGCCTATTGGAACGAGTTTACACACGCTGCAGGTGAATTACTGGGGTGTGCGAGTTTCGACATCCCTTAAACAACGAGTGTAGGCGTCTGGGAAAGGAAAAGAATATGAAAAAGATCTCGCACTGCATGATTAGCAGTTTGCCAATTTCTGGCTACAAGCGAAGCGTTGTTTTTCGTCCTTGCTCACCACCGGGTAAATAAGGGGTACTCTTTCTTTCACAAAGTTTTTTTTTTTTTTCCTGCTCCTTTCCGCCCAGCGCGGCGTGCACAAAACAGTGCCGTACGTTTGCCAGCTTCGGGATAAGAAAAACGCCGCAATTTGTCTCTGCGAATGAATAATAAATGAAGAAAATATGAAGAAAACGCAGAGAATAAAGGAGCCGCCGACGAATGCACTGATGGTACGCTGGGAACGAGTAATTTGCGTCTCGCCTGCGTCTCAGCCGCTGTTGTTGTTTCACCGACGCATGCGCAAACGCTGCAGTACTTGCTCGCTGCACGGGAGAGAGTGTAAAACTCGCACGCCCGTCAGAAAAGAACGGAGGCTCGCGTGGAAGTCGACGAACTGCGCGCGCACGCGCGAGCCGGTGAGTCGGAAAACACGCTATCTAACCACAGGTTTAAACGCAAAACACGCGAGGTTGAGATCGAAAAATAAAGAAATGAGGAAGAACGAATGAACGGAAAACGCTGTAGGAGGCATTCCGAGAAGATAAGTATGCGAGGCCTCCGAAGCAGTGTAGTACGTACGAATACGCGGCGTATTACTGCGTATACGTACGGATGTTGAGCAATTGACGCGTGGTGGATCATCAAAACGCTCGCGTCGACGGAACGGCAAGACTGACATTGAAAGTAGGGGGCGGGAGATGACGGCGAAGTGGAATCCGGGCACGGGAAGACAGTCTCGTCGGTTTGTGCGACAAAAACAAGCGATTGTTCACGGTACGCTTTCTAAATTTATTTTCGTTGTGCGGTAAGTTGATTCGAGAGATGCTTAAGCTATGGCACAGACCGTACTCGAGTACGTACTTGAGAACTGAAAAGAAACAAAGTAATGCCTTCGTTTGGAAACGATGTGCTCTCAGGAAAAGAAAAAGAATGAATTTTTTCGTGAACTCAGACGCTTTTATTTCTGTGAAATCCTTATGAATTTTCTAGTAGCTTCGTGCTACAAACGCGTGGATGGCAATCCTTTACCTTACTTAACCCTTCCTCTAGATTCCGGAGAGTTGATTTGTCGTGTTCAATGTGTTATTACATTTCAAACACTGAGATGCAGGGTGTGGTAGCAAGAACATATCAGACAACTTCACAGACTACGCATGTAATTGACCGAAATGTGCGGGCAAACGTTCACAAGAGCTTGGTTTACGAATTCTGATAGAGATTATGTAGATATGAGATAGACGTTGAACATGCAACTCGCCATACCTATGAAGACCAGCCGCTTTATTGAAACAAGTCATGAACTTCCGATTGACATAATGTACACTTTATGCTTTTTGTAGACGATAAAAAGAATCACTAGCCTCGTTTATTTCGTTCGGAGACTGAAACACACAAAACGTACTCTATTACAGAGCAAGATAAATTGTACCGTAAGGCATTTTTCGCTAAGATATACATGTTCTTAATGAAAACTCGGGTACATGGCTAAAGGAAAACTTGTTAGACATTGCAGCATGTGTAATAGAAATTCTTGAGTAATCATTATTACCTGATTGATAAGATTTACGTGACATCGATTATGACATAGGGCTTTATTTACGTTACCGTTACTCCTTTCTTCGCCGTGTTCTCATGGCTGTTCTATTCGTGTTCGTGAGAACTGTGCTTTCCAATAACAAGAGACGTAATTTATACATTAACACGAACATTGCAGTTTTGTTAACTGCTTAGAAGCACCTCTTTTTGTGCATTTCTGGTGCCTATGGATATGTAAGCTATGTAACGATAGCCCTTTCTTTATTGTTCCTCTGACATTTTTTTTTTTTCGAGCGCCTCAGCGAAATAAGAGCTTCGCTGGTGGCCTTGACTACTTTAAATTTTCTGCGAAAGGGCGCACCATATAAAAACGCCACTGTCTCCTAGAAATTCCACGTTAAGAAAGACAAATAAAAACAAAAGAAGTCAGCGTCGTATGTTTTGAAACGGACAACGGAAAAAAAAAAAGAAAAAGAAAGAACCGATATGAATATCTCCTTTCACTCGAAGACTGATGCTGTCATAGACTGATAAATCGCTCACCGTTGCGACAAAGTTCAGCATGATCTTATGCTGCTGAGTTGCTGACGGCGAGAAGGCTATCTTTCATACAGCGGATGTTCGGGCGGCGCATGGCGGATGTGGAAGTTGACTGCGCTTCGTCGCGATGACATGGTTTCGACGGAATTGAATGCGATATTCACACATTTTTTTGGAATCACGCCTTCGAAAACGACCCTTCCCTTGTAGCATTCGACCACGGGATGATGCGTGGTCGTAGGATGTGAAAAAACACGCTTCTACATTGCCACTCTTTCTTTTCTTTCTAGCAACTCTTCCACGTGTCGGCTGTAGGCTATCATTCAGGGAATTTCTCCCGAGAGCTTTTTGACCGCAAGCAAATAGGGTGTCGCCCTCCGGAAAAAGATATGCGTGTGTGCAACAAGCGAAACGCACACGACCTCCGTAGCACGACTCCCTATTTATAGTCTCTTTGCAGAATGACGGTATAGCGTTGTGGACATTGTAGACACGTGCGGTGAGTTTGACTTGGCGATAGTGTGTCTGTCGAGTAACCACTTGCTCAGAAACCTTGCTGAAGAGCTCCCGACATCCTTCGCAAAAACCGTGGCTAATTTCTCGTACCTTTCGCTTCGGGGAAGGGTCGCAGTCTGCGTATAGAAACGCGTGCAAAGTAAAGTGTCCGTGCGAAAAAAAGAAAAGAAAGGCCGAGTACCGTTTACATACAGAAAACACACATTTTCGTTGAACCTTAGTTGAAAGTGAAAACCTATTACCTCTACCCTTTTCTTTGGCTCTCTGTTCGCGCTGTGAAAGATGTCAGGATCTTTAGTTTGTAATAGTGAGCACACTATTTGCTGATTAGAGGTTCAGATTACATACGAGAAAATTGTGTTCCAGTGGCCTTACATATTGCAATACTGTTTTGCGTGGTTTCTTCAATTAATATCTGAAAAAAACGGAGGAGCTGTGGCCGTGACTTCGTGGTGACGGCTACCCTTTTTCTCTTCGTATAAAAATAAAAAGTAAGAAACGAACAAAACGATAAAGTTTTGCGCTCGGTGAGTCCAAAAGTTCTCGCTCCAACAGGGCGCGCTAATGTTAGGCACACACTATGCACTACGTACACACGCCTTGTAGTTCAGTCAATACTCATCGCAAATAGCAGTGTCTTCAAACAAGCGTTGAAGCAATTTTATTGCTTTATGATGGACCTTTCATAACTACGAGCCTAATATTTGACAAGTGAAAAGGTTCGCTCTGAGCCCGATAAGTGTAGCTCCTCTTCTACACTCTCAATCAGGTCCTGGATAAATGCTGGCTATATCCAGGAATCTAGAGGGAAAATGTCCTGTTTCCTGGCTATATCATAGCACTTTAAGCGGGACCTGATTAAGAGTGTAGTCGCTGCATATGCGCTCTTATGCGAGTGGAGGACGCCGTAGTTGACGTCCGTCAGTTTAAACATTCAGACTTTCCTCCATGTCTTCCTTGCACGCTTTTCATAGACATATAAATGTCAGCTAGACCACCGTTATGAGAGAATTCCAATGCCATGTCTCGATTAACTCATGGCGTTATGCAAACCTCCTGAATTTCTTAAAGGCGCCTAAATTTTATCGCAAGTAAAATATGGCATCCAATACTCATAGGGCTTGGTAATAATGGGCCTGTAGTTCAACTCTGTAGACTTTCTGAGCCGCTCAGACTTCGCCCATTGCTCGAACAATGCCGCCTACCCAGCTCAGAGACCAGGAAGAAGCAAGCCCTAAACCAATACGGTGAACACTGCTTCTTCTTTGCATTGTTCTGGCCACACTACCGATGGCATTTTTGAGTGAAGCTGAATGTTAGGGCATTCCGTTTGTTAGCGAGCAGAAACGTATGTGCGACAGAAATTGGGAAAACCCCACCACTCAGCGCTAGTCAACTAAAAATGAAGATGGGAACACACCGGTGTCAAACACCAACGTATGTGTCACACACAAGACAAGATGACGCATGTCACGGCAAGAAGATTAACGCTGCTCAAATGGAAAATTTTAAAAGAGCATACAGTAAATTCTAAAGGGGCTTTCTGGACAGATATTTCGTATTTAGTTGCAAGGTGTTTGATAGCCTACGACTCGTAATTTTGTGCCACCTCCGTCCGTGTGCTAAACTGATTTGCTGGTCATCCACCTTCAGAGAGTGGAATGTTTCCTCAATTTATTATTAGCAGACAGGCACTGTTCACGCCATTACATCAAAGGAAAACAGACGCGAAGTCTCGGTAACTTCCGGAGCGCTTATACGTCTGGTAAAGGATTTTTTACCATTTTTTTTTTTGCCCCAACATATTTAACGTTGGCACTTTTACTTCAATTATTACGTTGTTCGGTTTTGTATTATTGCACTTAGAACGAATGCATAGTGTATGAAATTCGCGCAGAGTGAATTTCTCGTGTAAAATTCCCATCTGTGTAGAATTCGAATTTAAATGCCAAGAGCTACCCTCGCGATGAAACCTGGAATTTCTCGCGCATGCTAGATGTTTCGCACAGGTGGGCGAATTACGTTCGCAATGAAGCCAGCCAGAGAACAGCGGAGACAGAATATAACGAAAACGGAGAAATTACCTCGGTCGTGGATTTATTATATAGGCGATAAAAGCGTCGTACTATCAAAACATGTTTAAAGGCAACCTCTGAACAGTTAAAAAAGAAAACAGTGAAATCTCTCCTAACAGATTGCTTGTCGAGCAAGAGATGCTATCATATAACAAGAATAACCGGTCACTGCATGACCTGCATGATATATATATATATATATATATATATATATATATATATATATATATATATATATATATATATATATATATATATATATATATATGTGTGTGTGTGTGCGTGTGTGTGTGTGTGTGTGTGTGTGTGTGTGTGTGTGTGTGTGTTGTGTGTGTGTGTGTGTGTGTGTGTGTGTGTGTGTGTGTGTGTGTGGTGTGTGTGTGTGTGTGTGTGTGTGTGTGTGTGTGTGTGTGTGGTGTGTGTGTGTGTGTGTGTGTGTGTGTGTGTGTGTGTGTGTGTGTGTGTGTGTGTGTGTGTGTGTGTGTGTGTGTGTGTGTGTGTGTGTGTAAATACATCCACAATCTCGAACAAAACATGCCAGTTTTGTGTTCGGCACTTCGCAAGAACGTTTCTTTCTTTGTGCTTTTGACGGCAGTTATATAAAACCGGGAGACGTTTTCTATTTCACTCATCCACTTACGTGATGGCACCTTATTACAAATTGCGAAGGCTGAGGAACGCGTTCTTTACTAAATGTTTTCGTCGTTCCGAAGTGCACGCACTGTATAAAGGTGGCAAAATTGTTTAAATGTTTTTTCACAGTGAGCTGTAATACAGAGCACAGTACAACGCACCGCTACCCGCGCGAACAGCGTAGAAGAAATCGCTGGGATACAAACAGTGCTTCATTCGTAAATAGCAAAAGAACGAATCCAACATCTTTTGGCACGAGTCAAACTGTTGACGTCTCTGTTGGAGCAGTGCCGGCGCAGGGGCGATCGCGTCACTTATTTCTTTTTTGATCGGAATACGCTCAGAGCGTGCAGAATATGGCGTCTAGAAACGGCAAATCCATTGATGGATCGGCGCTTCTCGGAACGAATATAGAAACTGATTTGCTGGAGCCACCAGAGATAGAGAAAGATGAGAAATTAAGATATTTCGGTGGAACGCCATATATACATGTGACGTATAAAGGCAGTGATGTCTGTTAGAAGCCGACGAGGAAGAGGTGGCTCGTGCAATAGAATAAAAGTATGACGTATGAGCCAGGGCCCGTCTCTCATTCATAGCGTCACACAAGTCGACAGGATGAAGACCTGGCAGCCACTTCATCAGCCACGCATCATCAACGTTCTCAACAAGACACCCTGACCACATACGGACCATCTGCGCACATCATCGCTGCATACAGTGACCAGCTTCATGGCAGCATCATCAGCAGACCTCGACATCCCGAAGTACGCAGGATCGGCGGACGATGGACCCGTCCAGGACTGGTTCCACCTTTTCGAGGTCCACGCTACCGCTGCATCATGGTCAGAACGGGACATGGTCAAAAACTTCAACGACTACGTCACCGGTGAGGCCTTCCGCTTTTACCTCACGCACATCTTCCAAAACAATGAATCATGGAACAAAATCAGGGAAGAAATGATCACCCGATTTAGAGACTACAGTGAAGATTCGCCTGTAATCCACCATCTGGAGAAATTTCAACTATGCCATCGCAGTCCAAGCTCTTTTCCCAAAAGATCTAGACATCCATCAGATTTCCATTCTCCACGAAACTCGTCATTTACGTCTTCACTCCACCGTATGACACGAGGCGTTACTGAAGCACCCGATGCCTTTGATTCTTCGCCTCGTATACGTAGACCACCGCCTGGTTATCCTTCACGCGGCTCTTCAGTTGCTCCTAACGCCTACCAACTGCCTGATAAGGTCGCTGCGTTCACGGTAAGCGAGCTGAAGCATTGGGAGAATACCCAACGGCCTCAGGATGAGCCCAAGAGGTGCCTTTCGCAGCAAGGTTCTATTTCAATAGTTCCGCAGTCTTGCCGAAATTCGCAACTGGAACCTGATCAAGTCATCTCCGCTGCGGTATCGCCACCCAGTGCTAATGCACCCGTGAGTCGAAGCAATGCGGAAGTTTCCGATTCACCAGATCCTGCGCATTGCCAACTGCCAGAAGCATCTATAATGAACGGCATTTCAGAACCATCTGGGGAGCTTTCTGATCATTCTGCCACACTACTTTCATCACCAGATAAGCCTTTCAGCAGAGCGCCAAGTGCCAACTGTCTACCGATCACATCAACGTGCAAAGAAAACCAGACTCGTGCTCCTACGAGAGGCCCACGTCGCCAACTTTCGCAACAAAAGCAGCAGTGTCAACAAAAGCAACTCCAAGAATCTCATAGACTACAACGGCTACGCGAACAAGAACATCGACGAACTAATACATCGAAAGCACACTTGCGGCATAAAGGAGGTCGTCAGAAAATACACCGACCAAACCGACGACAAGTTCAACATCTGAGACACCTCAGTCGCAGGATGAACCGTAAAGGAAGTTTTCTGCGCCACCGATCAAGACAATTGCGACAACACCACAGAAAAAGACAGAAAAGGCGCCAGACAATTCCCTTCTATTCTGGAAGCACACAGCCATCACCCCATCAGCCTCATTCAACGGGCCCACAAAGTGAAAACACCGCGTCTCTACCAGTCACCACAAAGCGACGCCTACGGCATCTGAGCTGCCGTCTCTACAAGGTGCTCCAATACTATTCATTTGTTACATGTCTACCAAATGTGTCATCATTAGTGTCCACGTTCAAGGCACGCTTATGTTGTCCCGAACGCAACAGCCAGCCTCGCCCACCAGAGCTCTCCTTGATATCCCCGGACGGCTGGCCTCCTCTGTGAATCTTTTTGTGCTAATTTCACGGAACCCCCTTGTGACATGGAACTACTCCGCGTTTTGACATTTTAGCTTTAATACTCTGTTTGCTCATGTTTTGTAGTTAAACTCGCGCATTCTTTCGGGGGGAGGGGGAATCCTGTGACGTATAAAGGCAGTGATGTCTGTTAGAAGCCGACGAGGAAGAGGTGGCTCGTGCAATAGAATAAAAGTATGACGTATGAGCCAGGGCCCGTCTCTCATTCATAGCGTCACATACATGTATACCGGCACCACGCTGGGTTTCAACGCTGACAGCGCTCAGAACGAATACGCAGGCGAGCGATGATGAATGACGGCGCGGAGAAGCGATAGCATCAACGGCAATTTAGAGAAGCTGCCGCGCAGGAATGTCGAGTGTATGATTCTCGACACGGAAAGTGAGCATGAGACTGCAAGGGAATTGGCATGCGCGCCCGACAGCTCTTATCTCACGCTTTTGCCGGATTACGTCCTCGTGTAGGTTGTAAGTAGTTTTTTTTTTTCTCTATATAGACATCCCGAGTCTGCATTACGCGCTAATGTTTCGCGGGTGCGCTTTCCTGTTGATTGTCACCACCAGTACAGCTCGCCAAGAGCATCGGAGTATATCAAGGAAGGACGCTTTGTCAACCATAACCCTTCGGCACGTTGCGGACTTCCCAGCTGTCGAGCGAGCTGATGTCTGGTGGTACGACAATATTAAGAAGTGAGCTTCGGCGAGCTTTCCTAAATTGACAACGCATGTACATCAAGCACCGAACTTGCCGATATTTTCCTCTCTTCTTTTCCGTTGGTTTGTCTTACTAGGAAACGTGTTTTTTTTTTTCTACAACTTTTTTTTTGCTAGTTTGTACTTCTTGCACCTATTCTCCATTATGCCTATAGTCCAGAACCCACATTGCATTGTGCCTGACACATTACACAGGCCTGGCATGTGTTCCTAGTTGTTCTGCATTGGATCTGCCTGCAAACTTCGCAAGCGCAGACAACTAGCCGGGAGTAATTGATTTTAACTCTAAGTCAAGCGCTTTCTCACTGTCACCGAAACAAGTTGTGGCAGATTTTATTTTGACTTGCTTTCCTTAACGTACGAGACTTCGTGTCTAAGTAACCCTTACGACCTTCTTGTGTATCGGTATGTGATTGCACGCTTTTGCTCCTTTATGTAGTAGTTGTAGTAGGAGATGACCAGTTGACATGCCAACAATAGGGATACGTTTTTGTGAATAAGTGAAGCAGATTGATTCAGCAACTACCCTGTTTGGTATTCATGGTGTGCTTTCGGAAGGTTTAGAGTTACAATATACTGCTTCTCTTTCTCTTTCCTTATTGGACTCTGGAATCACTCTCCACTCGTCCTTTCCGATAAGCCTCGCCTCCGAAGTCAAGGGCAACGGTCCAAGGCTACCATTTTGAGGAGTGTTTGTTAAAGACAGCAGATAAGTCGACATCACGAAGCGTGAAAGAAGTAGCACGAACAGGCACAAGAACTTACATCCGACATCAATTAGCAAAGCAAAGCCAAACATCTTTGTTAGGTTAACATATCAGTCAAACGCAGGTGAGACCCTTGACCGCAGACTACAGGTAGGAAAGTGGTTAACGCAAAACGTGCCAAACATTATAAACAGAGAAAGCACGACATGCCAAGGACCTCTGTCCGTCGATAACCGATCACTTACGATAAACGTACGAGGCGTTTTGCATCGCGCTTTCGAGTTTCTTCCCAGGTATTTAAACTGAGGTCAAGGCTTTTCTTTTTTTCGGGCTTTCCTGATACTGATATGCACAAGGCATAAATATTCTTAGTTTTTGTTTCGAGGATAAAGTTAGTAGTACACGCTACCCGTGGACACTTTTCTTAAACTTGAAGCAGAAATAAATAAATAAATAACTAAACAAACAAAACGAATAAATGAGCTCACGATGGTAACAGCTGCTTCGTTTTTTGTTACAGTATCTCAAAATACTAAAGCCATAAAATAAAAGACGTTAGAAGATCCATCAATTAAGGACGAGGAACGCAACCAACCGGAGATAACGAAGTCCCGATACAGCGAAACTTTCAGTGCGACTAGAAGCACTTGAGAATTAGCTTTTCGCGATGAACTGACAAAAGCTCAAGCCCGAAATAACTTTATATTTAGACGAAATAAGGGGAGTGTTAAGGTATAGACGCTGGCAAAGCGTGTGTTAAAAGTTCGTCAAAAGTATTTTCAAACATTGCTTTCTATCTGCGTAGAGGCGTTATAAAATAACGCTTACAAGAGAGAGAGGGGCAGAGAATCATGGAGAATCATAGAGAAGCACAAAGGAGTGTATCTCTCTCTCTCTGTCTCCCTTAAATTTATAATGCATGCTATCCCGTAATTAAGAACATTCTCGTTGGGGCAGTTTTGTTATTGCTGCTTATTTGAAAACAGTCTTGCTTCTCAAACAAATTGTCTTATACACTCTAATAATAATACAAAAAAGGGCATGTGTTACTCTTTTCGATTATCCCTGAATTGTCCCGTATATGACTCTCGTAAAGAGAAGCGTTAACTCCCTTAGGAGAGTCGTGGGATCCAAAAGAGAGTTAACGGATCTCTTTAAAGAGAGTCATATACGTGGTACATCAGGAGTCCACGAAAAGGGCAACACATACTCTTCTATTTTGTATTATTATTAGAGTATATATATATATATATATATGGACGAAATATTAGCGATCCCTTGATGCTGCCGCACATTAATGCCCATTACATAGAAACTAACCGTACAAAAAAACGTTTCTGCTGATTGTGACCCCGCGACAAGAAATGCATCATGCCCACTCACACTTGCCTTTTATTTATGCGTGTAAACCTGAGACAATAGGCTGACTGCACTAAAGCCGGCTATGCCAAAACCGTCAAATCAATACTACAGTGAAAACTAACCAAACAAACGATAAAACAAATGAAAAACACTATGTACCGGTAAGATATGGAGCGTCAAAAATTCAGAAGCCCTTGCCGGGAAAATGGGGACGAGCGAAGCTTGGCCTGTGCATGCCTGGCGTACTACCTTTCTTTCTTTCTTTCTTTCTTTCTTCTTTCTTTCTTTCTTTCTTTCTTTCTTTCTTTCTTTCTCTCTTTCTTTTTCTCTTTCTTTCTTTCTTTTTTTATTTATTTGTATAGCACTTCGTAGTGCTCCCTGCTAACTGTTTGCTTCCTCCATGCCAGGAATCGGGCCTTGATGCACGTGCCTAGCAGTGCAACAAGTCGGTTGCCGCAGGCAACAACGACGATCGCGCGTTCATATTCGGGCGACAATGAAATGTAACAACTTGAAATGACAAGTCGCCTGGATGAAAGATGAGGTTGCCATATCAGAAACAGCTGATCGCCAACAAGCCCACGATCGAGAGAGCATCACTTATTGGAAAACGGCGCATACAAACACGCGTGTGATTGGCGGACCTTCGAGGGCCATTTTTCGCGTACACCGGCATTGCTGTACACTTGCGGGAGCCGGGTTTCTTCGCGGTCATGCGTACAACGTCGATTTGTGTGGCAGAAAAAGCTTCGCCAAAAAATCGAAATCAGAATGTACACGCGCGCGATGTGAAGCGTAAAAAGAATACCTCTGCCGGCAGAGTTAGAGACGTATATAACTTCCGTAACACCGTGCGTGGAGTCCACGTAAGTATTTTTCGTGTGATCAAAGAAAATGTGACCATGTGTCTGGTCCGTTAACGAATAAACTCAATCTAAGGAATACTAACAATGATATCAGTTACAAACTGCCTTTCACCTATCTTGGTGTCGGTCTGCAAAGGCAATGTTGGACGATTTCTGGCTTGTTCGGAAGTAGCAAAAAAAAGAAAAAAAAGGAGAGAGGTTGGTAGGCACGAAACAAACCGGCTTCACCTATCAAGCAACGAAAGAACACGAAAAAACAGAGTCAGCGAAGGCCACAGTGTGAGTCAGAAAAAAGCTGTACAGGACTCGGTACACGTACGTCCCGATAACACAACGCGCGGTTTAGAAAAGGAAAGGTTGAACGCCTTCTGGTCAGTTCCGAGGTTAAGAAATGAAGACGGAAGGCGTGAACGTAACCAGACAGAAGGTTCTGCTAAGCTCGAAAAATAAATAAAATTCAAATTCAGCACGGAGACGTTTCTAGCATCTGAGCAGTGTCTGAGGCAGTGGAGCGCTAAAAAAAAAAAATCTTGAATTTCTCGAAATCTCAACCGAGCTCAGGCAGTCACATTAAGAATGATTCAGACCAAATCATATTCCACACATTTTATTCTTAACAAAACCGACAGGGATTTTCCCGCGCGGTGTAAATGTGTCGGACACGCTCCGTGTCCCTTTGATCATATGTTCTGGCTGTGCCCCAACCAAGGGGCTTCGGATCTCAACAGTGAGGACTGGAGTCGGCGTATATCCAGCGAAGTCCTCCAAGATCAACTCCTGGCCGTCCGGAGAGCTCACGACGTCGGGAAAGCCTTCTTTGGCCTTCCGGTGCCTACGTGGGCGGAGCCACCGACTTATCCTGGGGGCTTAAGCCCCCAGGATAATTTCGCCCTCGGACCCTTGTTTCTCCGGACCAAAATAAAGTTTTTGCCACGCCATGCCATTTCTATCGCGAAGTCAACAATGCACGAATTTCGAAAGAATCCAACAAGTCGATGAATATGCTAACCTTGATTTGTTATTAAGGTCAATTCGCACTATAGATGATCTTGCGGGGAAAAGCCGCCTCAGAATAATAAGACACCACTGCATCGTATGAGCTTTGAATACGATTTCACAATTTTCGAGGCCGGCGAGCATGCACCCTACCAAAAGCATAATTTGACAAGCATCAACACACGCTTTGTGGTTATGTTAAAACTCCCGATTGGCGTGTGTTACTGACATAGAAATGTGCGTGAGCCTAAGTCATGTCCCTACAAAGAAGAGCTCTGAAAGCCCTACGCGATTTCTTTGTGTATGGTAAAAAAAAGCATCCAATTCATGGAGCATTTCGTTCGTAACTTGTATATGGTCGCTATCGTCTGGTCGTCTACACTGTCACTATCCGAATTACGAGGACTTTATTACTCTGAGAAGTTAAGTGTTAAGAGCATTTTACTGAACCCAAGCACTGATTAATTTCGTTTCTTTTTGTTTAGTTTTCTTTTGTTTCGCACGTTTGAATGATCGTGTGCAAACACAGAGTGTTTTCTTTTCATCTTTTTTTTTCGATTGTTGGTTATCTATGAGATGCAACTGTTTTCTTTTTTCACTCTCAATTTGCCGGCAAGACAATTCATTTGGTTTAGAAACTTTTCATACTGTTTACTGTGAACTCGACTATTCGACTATTTTCTAGCGCAGCTAAACGCTGGTCACGCTCGCCACAGCTCGCGCTCTGAATCTGCACGATGAAAAATATTTATATACTTGCAACTTCGTGTTATGTTTTTAGCGTAAGCAGACGGCTTAGGTTATTTTAAATTTATAAATCGCCAGACGCGTCATCACATCTTTTTTCTTTCTGCGAATATTTTCCTCTTCCTTTCCACATTATACCATGCCAGAACTTTTTCGGTAGCGAGCTTCTTAGTAATGCGAACTTTCACGTGTTGAAAAAATGAAGTCAGAACTAAATTTACCAATAGCGCGTTCTCTTTTTTTTAATTTTTATTATTGTCGAACGAATTGCATGTAGCTTACTGCGCCTCTCAATGGCGTCTGATGCTCCTGTTCTCCGTCGTGTCGAAAACAAGAAAACGATCACGAACTGCAATTATGCTAACTACTTAATGACATCGTCGAATATAATGCGAACAATCCATGCGCAACGGCCAAGAATGCAATTTTCCGCGCCCAGCTGAAACGAAACGACGCGACTGACCCCCAGTGGCCGGCGGCGCAACGCGCCAGGTTTTTCGGAACGAGTTTTTTGGAACGCTTCAGAGATGGCGCGGCACACCATAAGATGACCAAAAGCGAGACGGAGACTATGCCCGCGTTAAGAGCACTTTTCTTTTTTATTAGATGGCCCTGGCATTGTGCCATCTTCGCACAAAATATGAGCGCAATTAAGGTTCTCGGATCGTTGGTTTTGCGTTCCATCGCTGTTTGGTTACGCGTGCAATTTCCGATTTCCAGTTTCAAAGGGCTTTCAAAGACAAGACTGTTAGCGCTTATTAAAGAGCATGCTAACTTTTTTTTTTCTCGTATAATCACTTCCACAGTGACATTATCATTTCTTTGTACCTGCTAACATTGCCACAATACTTGCATCCAGGTTAAAGCTACTCACCACGACCGCTCGTTTTGTCGCTTGACGATATTGTACCATGTCTGTACATGTTCAAGGCGCCATCATAAGAACCATGAGATGTATTCTATTGGCGTAGGCAGGTTTATGATCCTTAGGTTGTGACTATTAGGCTGTGTCCAGCAAAAGAAACGAGCCTTCGATCAATACCCCTCTGTTGACCTTGCAACAAAGTGTTCGTGATTTATTATTCTTGTAGACCACCTGTCCTGTAATTCTAACTCCTAGAGGGGTCTTTAATGGCATCTTCATGAAATCGCACTGGTGCGCACCGGGGTGCACCGGTGCACCCTTTCGTCCAGTCATCGTAGCGACTTGGTGCCCTGGTGCGCACCGGGGCGATTTCATGAAGATGCCATAAGATAATAAAGTGAAATTGCTGGTGAAATCGCCCTTTAAATTTGTTTGTTTGTTTCTCACTGGCAGCGAGCTCATGTTAAATAATACTGGGAAAATGAGATGCCAGTGCGTACATATATCGGTTAGCTTTAGTAGCCGTATGGATGATCAGTGATCGCCTACGGCTCGTAAAGTTAAGCGATATTCTCACTTTATCTACCACGAGCTGACTTTAATCCGCCGAGAACCATGGCCGCGCCCTATACTAAATAATTCAAACGCTAACGTAATTCCCTGCGCTCCGGCCTTGTCCGTTGACTACTCGAGCCTATGACGCCGCTGCGCAGAGTTGAGGCTGATGCTAAATAAAGTACCGGTGACCTACGATCACACCAACCGTACGCTAATAGACCGCGTGGCAAGGAACAACTTCTAAAAGCTGCACTTTACTACCGCTTAAAAGTGAACGATGACGCCGATATGGCGGAGGAGCGACAGGCGCAGTTCAGAGAAGGCGACTTCTGAATTATATACTGATGTTTGTACTTCAGGAAAATATAGCGGTCCTATTCTCATCTGACTACGCGCGCACATCAGCTGGGTGTGCGTTACCAGGTGAGAATAGAATAAACTGCCTAAACAAAATGTCTTTAGCAGTTTATTTTTGACTTTGTATAGTGTGGCACTTCTGTGACCTCTTTTCAGTGTTCCTTATAGTCTGTTACGACCGCGATGCCGTGTAACAATTTGAATCAAAAAGAGAGGGTTTATAAATACTTTGCGGCTTTCTACCGGATCCTCCTTTATTTATCTAATTGTCGTTGCGTGAATAAAAATCAGTAAAATATAATCCAGTCAAACTAAGCGGTCAGCTTGAGCCATTGGGAAGGTTCTCCATATCTGCATAATATTAATGTCGCAACCTGTACTGAAATGCGCTCGTGTCGTCAAGTCTTTCTGTGTCCTACGTCTTTTGCGCTGTTTCAATATGCAATGACCTTCGCGGTTATGGAAAATGTATTTCAGCGAAATGCAGTAGTGCACCTCAGTAATTTACGGAAACGTTGGCACTTCCCACAAAGGCATTTTTTTCATTTCTCGTATCTATTCCCTGTCCATCTTAAATCTCCCCACCCTGTTCCCATGTGTAGGGTAGCAAACCGGTTTTCCTAAACTGGTTAGCCTCCCTGCTTCTCCTTGTCTAATATTTCTTTCTTCTCTTCTGTAATCTAACCACAGCTGTGCTGTAGCCTGAGCGCTGTGTAGTGTTTTACAGCACGGCCGTGAACTAGAATTTCTTGACTAGAGTCGTATAATTAAGTGACAATTAAAGGTAAATACCTTTTACTCCCCATGATTCTTGTCATGACCGACAAAAGTATACCATTTTTCGGCTGTCCAGCAGATGACATATGTCGACTTAAAAGCTTATGTTCGTATATCAGAACTGGAAATTTAAGTCGAAATTTTATTCCGCAACATCATAGTCGGTGCGTCGGTGCTTCCGCTTTTGCCGGATTTTAGCATAGAAACATCGAGGTTACGTTGATATCTCAGAAAGTACGTACACAAGTGTAACTTGTTTAGAACCACGCAACGCGGCACATTGCCGCGCAGTCTGCTGAGTGCAGTACTGTGGTCGACAATCTGGTCGCGTCTTTGCGCGTGTTTTTGTATACCTCGCTACCCTGTGTAACGAGCACGTCGATAAGGGTGAACGTACGATGACGTCCAAAGAGTTCAAGTGCGAACAGGTAAAACAGTAGCTAGCTTTACCAAAGCTGGCGCGACGCCGGCCACGACACGTCGAACGTGTAGGTATGTGTCGATACCCTACACATCCGTGACACAATTGAACGCGGAAAATTTCCAGCCATCCATTTTCTCCTGGAGGCCGAGACGGACAGCTGGCCGACACTCGGCACGTCACTTCTCGACCAGGTAAGAGAAAGCGAGAAAAAAAACAAGGATGTTTGTAAAGCAAAAGGCAAAAATTAAAGAAATAAAAGTAAGAGAGCGCTAAGTAGCATCGCTGCGGCGCGTACTACCTACAGGACTCAAGACCCTTAGGAACGCCTTTTGAATGACGCCCACGCACTGTGGCTTCGAGGTCTGATTAGCAAACATGTTCGAAGAGGCGAGTTCTTCGGATCAAAACAAAACCGTTCGCGTAGATATGCGTCCGCCTTTCAAGGGCAAAGAACGACCGCAAGGTGCGCAGAGGTATTGGTCAACACCTCCGCGTGGTCAGAGTTCTGTGCCAACGCACTCGTTCAAATTTTTCCATTTTTAATTTTCGAATAAGCGCACTCGCTGGCATGAGTTTCGAGATATAGTTTTGTTCGGCCCACTTAACCGAAGCGTAAGTTTGCGAAGGTGTTTTCACTAGCGTTAAGGATGGATTAAAACGCGACCTATATAAGCGCCAACAATGTTTCTGTCGTAAATTCTGTTCATTGCGCTTTTTCGGTGGGAACTCGCCAGAAACTCACACGAGAAAGCTTTAGTAACGAGGAAACGCCTCACTATATTCACAGAATCAATAAGAAAAAAAGAAAACATCGTCTTTTCTGAGTCCTTTGGTTGAATGTGGCCCCGCTTTCAGCCACCGGCCCTCCGTCCGAGTTGGGGAAAGGGTTTCAACCTCGCTTGCTGTTTTCGTTTGTCATTTCCCCTTCCCCCTCCCCCAAGACGCTGCGCCGTGCTCCCGACAGGGCTGCAGAAATAAGCATCTCTTCCTCCACGTAACCACAACCACCACCACCCCACTCCCCTGCAGGGCTTCTTCTTATGTTTTTGCTGAGGACGGTTCTGCTTCTTTCCTTTACTTTTGTGTTTTGCTACAGTTTCCTAGGCTTCACCGTAATAAGAAATATAATAAACTTCAAACTTCATTTCGTGTCGACGGCGTAAATGAACAGGCCTGTAGTTCACGAACATGAGTTCAGAATAGGCGAATCGCAGCTATTGTTAAGAAAGGGAGAGGTTCCTGGTTTAGTGCAAAGAGAAAGTTGGGAGAGGGGGGTAGAACATATTGTCACGTGGTCGTGACGTCGACGAAGACAGCAGTCGGCGTTTTCAAGATGGAACTGCTTATTTGGCCGAACTTGTGGCCGGGAAATGAGAACTCGAACTACAGCAATACACGCTGCACACTGATATCGGCGAACAGGACGTCGGCCGTTGATAAAACTGACAAGCGATGAAGCGCGTCGACATTTATACATGTGCCGTCGAATATTCCAGCGTTATCGCTGGTTGTCGCGCAAGTTCTAGAATAAGATCGAGTGTTCGCGTCTTGTGCGCAATCGTAACAAAATGATCTACAATAATCGCGAAGCTTCTCGAACAATGTGGCGCGGTTTGCGCTGAGCGTTGCTGACAGTCTTTGCGGGCGAAAACCGACTACAGCGAAAGTGATAAGAAGAAACGCACGTGGCAGTGGAACGTAACAGTGGGTCAAGTGATTGAGCACGAAGCTGTAATAGCTGTACACCCGTTGGTAATTATCGCAAAGCGCGGTAGACACTACACACTGCGATCCTTCGTCGTTCATCTACTGCCTCATAAATATTACGCAGCACAGCTTCACAGTATACGGACGCTATGGGATGGCGCCTGTCATGCGCAGTTTCTAAAAGGCGTACGCGAAACTGTGGGCGCACGGATAATGTGCGAAGCGACAAATTATGTAGGAAACTGAGTCATCTAAACCTGCCGGAATGGTTCAACGACTCTGGCCTTTGCTCCCCTTCCTGTTCTTGCTGGGTGTACAACGTTCCAAATTCTGTTCTTGCGCCGTCGAATTCACAGTAATGAAGGGCTGGAACGCAAGAAAGTTTTCCCACTGACATTTCAATGCACATCAAGAAGCCCACGCTAGTCGTAATCGACGCAGAGCCTTCAACTATATATACGGTGGTTCTCAAAGTCCCCTAACTGTATTGGATAACTATATTAACCACTGCTTGGTAAGGGAACTTTTTCTAGGCACTGCCCTGTATGACATCTTCATCTTTCCCGCATAGACCAGGAATCATGTTTCCTCTTTCCCGCACGAAATAAATATCACCTGGCCCTTCGTAAATTTGAACTCTGCCGGGCTAGCAATATAATGTTTAACTTGCCTCTTCTGCTTTCGATACCAACCAATGACAACAGAGCTCGTCTGTATGCAGTCTGTGTGCCCTCATCATCTGGTGAACTTATCGTGTGTCCACGTATATGCTTAACCTTTGACTTCACGTCGCAACACGCGTTAAGCTGCAGGGAGCGCGGAACACTGCTTATCAGGGCGCGTCCTCGCTACGAGAGCGTCAAGTGGAGTCGCGAAACCTTCCCGTAATGGTGATTGCCGACATAGAACAAGCTGCGGCCGTGGATTGCAATGAGAACCGAGTATGACATACGCCGAGCCTTCACGCATTTGTATGGGTGGAGAGAGAGAGAGAACGAGCGGGCTCGGTGTCCGTACACGTTGGCGGTATCGCCGAGGCCCTCTTCTTTTCGTGTATATACACGAATGCGTTCGCGTACAAGCGATCTGCAGGTGCAAGGGACACACTGGCTTACGACTGGAGAGACCAAAGACGACACCCACGACCATCGTCGGATAGCGAGTGCATGTCACCGGTGGCGTGCCCTCGACCCTGTTCCCACGTTTCTTTTTTTTTTTTTTAACGCGATGTCGCGGGTTCCGCTGCGTCAGCGCTTGGAGCTCGACAAGGGAGCGACCATGGGAAAAAGTGTTATTGTCTTTGTTATTACTCTTCGACCCGCACTCGCATCGAGATTACGGACCGTCGTGGAGGGGGACTCAGCGCCGGTAGGCATGTTTACAAGTTGCCGTTCCAAACCGCATTTCAAACGGCAGAGCGCAGCAGCGAAGGAAGCTCCTTCTGCATTAAGACGGAACCTAATGAGAAAGCGCAGCCGGTCAAAATTGAGCTGGGTTCATCCGCTAAGTACGGCACCCCTTCTTTAGCGCACTGCCAGTGTCCGATTACCTAGCAACACTTAGCAGCCTCTACCTAGTAATACCTAGCAACACTTCGGAAAACCTAGCAACAACTTATCCGAACCAGGACAAGCTAGCAGTTCACCAGCTCCGCTGCGACCTGCCCTTGTGCGACTTCGTGCAAGCTGTCTTCGTTTCTTTAAGTTAGCTTCCATCATTTGAGGCAGCGGTCCGTTAGATTCAATGTTTCGGTAATCAATAAAGTTTGCATAAAATGGCAATACTGCAGCCTCTAGTTGTCCGCAACTTAGTGACGAAACATTTGATGCGCGATGAGCTTTGATGCAAGGACAACGTGAAAAGTGACATGGGGGATGCTTGGAACTTTCTAGGATTACGAAGGCGAATGCCTGGTTGGACCTCCTGTTGATCTGCCTTTGCGCTTTCTGTAAATTTTGTGCATATCTGATGCTGCGACAGCGGCGTCTCTACCAATTCTGAACTCCCAGAACGCCTACGCCGCATTAAGGTCGCACGTTGCTCTCGTCTGGTCGCTGCCGCTGCTTCTCTAGATATTTTCTGGTCATGATCAACTCGTATCTTTCTTTTTTATTTTGTTTCGCTGTTAGCTCTGCACGTTTTTATGAAAGGTTCACTAGTTCTCGCGCATGCGCGGCTGTCGTCCTGTGCATTCTTCGTGCCTAATAGACTCAGTTGCAAGTTGATCGTCTTTACTGTCAGTCCTGTGACCCTTTCTTCGGTGTGTCATTCATGGACAATTTTTCCGCTATTCAACCCAGTAATGTCATGCCAACTATCCCAACGGTTCACGTTCCTTCAAAATAAACGTTTATTCCTCCTCCTTCTCCTCACACAACCATGAAACATCGAGATATATAATGCTTCCGCCTTCAAAATTTAAATCTCCACACACATTAACATCGGTGGTTAGAAGTTATTACAAGCTGTTAAAAACTTATTTATTAGCCATAATATTGCCGTGCAGAAACTGCGGATCGTCGGAGGTTCTTGAGTGGCGGTGGGGGAAGCCCTCAGTCCAGGGCTCCGCTTGCGGCTACCGCTCTGTGGGCCCTGTCAATCAGACTCAGCTGATCGTCCAGGCTGCCTGCCGGTCAGCAGCTCCTCCCATCCCTCAGCTGTGCTGTATAGGTGGTATGGTAGTTATCGTCTGGCATGCCCACGTGACGTGATATCCTGTGGCTTTGGCTGAACACCATGGGCAGCGAGGAGGATAAGCCGAAGGATGAATTTTGCTAAGGGTATGCACATTAGGATACGTGCGCCCTTGGATGCGCCTGCCATACGCATGTGCGCCAGACCGTTCCCGTTAGCAGCGTAGGGGTTTTCTTTCTGCAAATGTGGGCAATAGGAATATTGGAATATAAAAGTTCGTCGTCGCGTCTATTAAGCTCTGCTCTGTGCTGATGTCAGGATCTCCGAAAGGACTTGAAAGGAGGTTAAAGTTTTCTCCTCGAAACCAGCGGCACAATCGTGCGTCTGTAAAATAAAATCCCCTATCCTAAATTGAGTGTGATGCAGCCGGGAAGAAATTCAGATTTCGACGATCGTTGCTTCTAAACACATACTTTGTAATTGTATCGCGATACCAAAATTCACCGCCGACTACGACACTGCCTAACGCGTATTCTGGGCGCAGCTGTTTAGGTGTTTTGATTTAGCCATAAGTGACTGAGAGTTTACTGTTTACATAGTAGAGCACATACGAGTAAAACTGTAGATTACCTGTCTTTTCTCTAAACACACGAAACGCTGGTTCGATGTTTTATTAAACCATGTTTCCTGATACGAGAACCACAGCGCTAATTCAATAGACGACTTCAAAACACTTTCACACAACCCTGGCGCAGCGCCTGTGTTGTGTGTAAATGTTTCGTCCTTAACTGTCCCTTGATTTTGCGCTGTAGTTCTCATATCATGTGTAATCAACTGGCCTGCGAGTACCTACTAACCGTGTTTCCTATTGAATAATCGCTTTATAGCGTATATGACTCAGCCTCGCCACGGTGGTCTAGTGATTATGGCGCTCGACTGCTGACCCGAAGGTCACGGGATCGAACCCCGGCCGCGGCTGCTGCCTTTTCGATGGAGGCGAAAATGTTTGAGGCTCGTGTACTTAGATTTAGGTGCACGTTAAAGAACCCCAGGTGGTCGAAATTTCCGGAGATCTCCACTACGGCGTCTCTCATAATCATATCCTGGTTTTCGGACGTTAAACCCCACATATTATTATTATTATTAGCGTATATGACTCAGTTTGCGCAACATTGCGTCTCGCGCTTCTACATGATATTACGACGTAAGTTATGAGCATTATAGGTGTGTAAGCTGCCCTAATATTGCTTGTATTGGCTGAATAAACATCCCCTTTGTAGATGGAACATTTTGAAGATGGAACATATTTGCTCATATGGGGACAGGCTTACCGCTCTCCCATATTACCGCTAACCACTGCCCCAAATTACTCGTCGGCTTTTCCTTTCTTTTTCCTAGGCATGACGATTCACTTTCGGTGTGACACCAACGACTGTGAATGAAGCTCGTGTTTTTTAAAGGTTGTAATCGACGATATAGTCGTGGAACCTTTACGCGAGGCCACAAATGAAGATGTGATCTGCAAGGCTTGACGACTTGCTCACACTCCGAAGAAATCATTGTTGCGGAGAGCCACAAGTGTCTTCTCGTCGTGCAGTATCTTGAACCCGATAGGGTCCTTTCATAGGTCGTCGACTTCTCATCATGTATGCCATCTTTGACACATAAGCCCGAACCGTTATGGTTTCCGTTGCGAATATCTCAGAAACAGCCATTCCTAAAGAAGCTAATACATGTTTTCTACTAAAACGTCCCTCGTATGCTCAGTTGAGATGTATAGCAGGGCATGTGAGAAGACAACGATAAAAACATACACGGACACGTGAATTTCCTGCAAAAACTTTCGTGGTTTCATGACGGCATTTTTTTTTAACCGGCTACCTCACGCGGACAAATATCGGACCGCACGTGTTAGACAGCAGTCCGTGAAGCAAAGTAATCCATGTATCGTTGCTGAAGGGCTGTCAGTGAATAGCCTGAAATCGGCAGAGTAAGCCCTGTAGAAGCTCATCACTTTTTTTTTCTGCATCCGTATTTCATACGTTATTACACTGTGGGTGGCTTGTGGCATACTTCAGTGACAGTGCGCTAACAGTCACGCGTTGTAATAATTTCTTCGCACGCGGAGAAAAAAACATACAGAGCGATTGATTTTTACAGAAAAGAAATGCCGTAGCTATGTAAACGAAGTCCTGACGCACCAGTGTCACATCAACCGTCGTGAAAGTAGCACGTATTCTTCATTGGGCCCCTAACAGACAAAGTATTGAAGGCAAGCGAAAGAAAATAGAAATACAATAAAATAATTGTCATGCGTTTGTAAGCGGGGGCGCGATTTAGCTTTTGACCATGAAAAGGAATAATGAAAACAAGAAAATCGCCCGCAAGAGACGTGCATATTTCCGATTCGGCATAGGTCCCCAGCAATGTAAAAGGCATGTAAATATGTTGCTCAGCGGCGTCACGGTCTCTAATTGGTTTTCCCATTCAGAATAAAAAAGAATGACTCATGACAATTGGAGAAAGAAAACGAGTTCTAGGAAATGACGTCAGATATTACCCGATAACAAACCACTCAGTTCGTTGCATGTGATTAGATATAATAGAACGCACCTAATCATGAGCACACAAGAAAAAGAAATACCTAGACGCAACGTAAAAGACGAGCATTGGTTTCATGTTCACATCTTGGACTCCGACGAGCTATCGGCCAAGGGCGGCGCCAGGATTTTTTTACTGGGGGGGGGAGGGGGGGGGGGGCACCCACGACAAGTGAGTTCCTTGAGGGGGGCAGGGAGGCGGAGAACTTATGCGTTGTGTTTTGGCTGTTTGCTCTAAGGGGGGGGGGGGGGGCGGGCAGACAAAAATTTGAGGGGGTTCTCCAGCCCCCCCGTGTCCCCCAGCTGGCGCCGCCCCTGCTATCGGCCCTTTCATATGGGCTGCATATTGCAATACGAAACGGAAGATCAACAGATTATCAAGCCGACAGCACTGTTCGAGATCATATCGGACTCATTGGTCTTCGAACACCAAAGAGGACGCAAAATCCAGATCTTTTTAAGAACATATGAAACTGGAATGTAGCATCCTAGAGAGGCGCTCAATGTTCTGAAATGCGAGCGCATGAGTGCGTGATCGCGTAGCGTCGATCGTCCCGTGTGAAGAAGCGAGGTCACTCACGTGACTGCGTAGACACAGAGATGAAGTGGGTAGCTCATTGCGAAGTAAGAAAGCATGAGCGAAGCAAAGATCTCTTAGAAAGTGTCCGCGCTGCTTATTTCGGCAGCAACGTTTTGCAAGTAATTCACGATGGGTTGATTCTTAAGCAGCAATGCAAGCGCAACAAGCAAACTCTGTTTATACCGAGATTAGCTGCGCAGAAGAGATGTGGCACAAGCGTTCGGAAAAGGAACCGATCGGAGATCGTAAGAAACACTTACCTTGTGCAATCGCTGCAAGAAAGAGTCAAGTTAGCGCACGTGTGTTCATCTTCATTTGTACAAGAGCTGCAGTTGAAGCGTCCAAGCGTATTGGACGTCTTGGTTCCTTTGTTAGTTCTGCATTTTTCCTTATTATATATATTTTTTTGCTCTAGGACTATTTTCCAAAGTTATTCTCTCAAGCAAAACAAAACATTTGCCTCATTCACTGCATATCACGATATCTACAGTTATCTAAAGCGAGCACATCTGTGAGTTTTGCGGTCAGAGGTAATACGAATAAACGACTTCAAGATTGCCAGTGTTTAAAGAATACGAAACCAAAACACTGATAATGCTACCTCTGCTTCGTAACAGTATTAATGCATAGCAATGACGATTACGCTGTTCACATTTTTTTTGGAGCAAGGCATTTTGGGAGATAAGAAATACAAAGATAAAAAAAGGGCCTAAATAAAGTTTTGTGCCCGCTGTAGAACACGCATGCACTCAATCGAAACGCCACGGGGCATTCGATTAACGAGAAAAAAGAAAAGCGCCTCCCTTTTTGGCAGCAATGTGTCACGCAGTATTATATTAAGTGGTGACGATAAAGACTTCGCATCTCCGACATTAATTGCCTCTAATTGCACGTAATGAAAGGGGAGCCTTGTAACGACCCTTATTTGTCCTGACGACTGGCACGAAGTGTACGCTTGTGATATCCCGTTTAAGTAATTCTGCTCGAAAAGTATATACATGTAACGCTGTCGATGCTATTTATACTTCGAGCACTATAATCAACAACCATGAAGTGGATTACAGTCGGAAACACCTGCAGATCATTTTTCACAGCCGTCGCATTTGCAATTTTCCTAGCTGCAGTAAAAAGAATTTTTTTTTTTTTTATGATAGTTATGTTCTGCCTTCCCCGCATTGCGGGCTACGCTGACGTGAACGCTAAACACTTATCTGCTGCATCTCAACGTCATTTTCTTGCCTTAAATGCGCTCGATTAATCGCGTAAACGGTAAGCACTGGTTGGCGTTCCCATGTTGACGGCACTTTAACATATTTCAGCACGAAAGCGCGTGGTGATGCAGGCATTTAAGGCGTAACGTTGGGCTAGTTGGTAACGTGAATAACAGGACATGTTTACTAGCGAAAAAGACGTGGACGAGAAGAAGGAATACAGGACAACGCTAGACTTCAACTAAACTTTATTACACATAACACTCAGGTATATATATAGACAACGTGGAGACCACATGCGCGCAAAGGTCCTGTCAACACTGAAAAATTCAGCAACAAAGATGAGTTATCAGTTTCTTTCCAGATAGCCAAGTTCCTTGTCAGAGAGATTCAAGGAGGGACTGCTGACACACGCGTCAGCTTCTTCTTTAATGACCAAAGCTTCATAAATTTCCCTCCCTCCCTGCGTTGCGAAGCTGCGCAGCACTGACGTTTTTTCATAGTACGGAGAGCAAGAACATCTCCTGCAATGGTCGGCAAGGTGCCCACCACCGGCCAGCGCCTTCACTGCCGCTCGGTGGTCCCGCAGCCTCACGTTAATGCAACGGCCGGTTTGGCCTACGTAACACCGGTCACAGGACAGCGGAATTTTGTACAACACTGCTGTTTTGCACGGAACAAAACGAGTGGCGTGGCTCACTTCACAGGCCTTGTCCTGGCTGTATTCCTTCTCCTGTATTCCTTCTTGTCCTTCTTGTCCTGTATCCCACTGTCCTGTATTCCTTCTTCTCGTCCACGTCTATTTCGTTAGTAAACATGTCCTGTTATGACGCAGGCATTTTTCTAAAGTGTTTCCTCCGACACAAGTAACATATGTAAAGAAGACAGACGTTACACGGAAACGTAGAGACTCGAAGTGATAAACAGCGATACAAGCGAACTGGGAACTGCGTGCTTCAACAAGTATTGTTAACTCTGTCATGGAAAGCCCTGACAAAGGCTCCGTCAGTTGAACAGGTTGGGGGCGCTTGGAAAATTTTAAGGTTGCGGGTTCGGCGAGTGCAATTTGGGATATTTGCGGCTTTGAACAACAGACCCGCAGAGAGAGGCCGACAAAAGCACCGCAGATAAGCCCTTACCCTCTATCAGTTGTTTTAATAACTACTCAGAGATGGCAAAGAAAGCTACGTTTTAGAGCCAGCTGCGTGAGTACACGGTTAAGGTCGGTTAACTACTCATTGGCCCATAAGCATAAGCAGACATGCACCAAATAAACAGATATAGTACTTGCACGAACACTACTGACAACAGATAGGAAATAGAAAATGAATCACAAACCAAGCTGGGGGAGGCGGTCACTATGCGCCTACGTTAATAAAAGTTCATGAGCAAGGTTCGCTAAAAACGAATTGTCTCCGTGTCTTCTGTTTTTTTTTTCTGTTTCTTTTTTTGGCGATGGGTTTTTTTATCGTTTCAGCCGCAACCCTTGACCTTGCTACCCTGACAGAGAGAGTTCTTTAGTTGAAACGCTGGCTCTTGAAGCAGGGCTTCAATGTGCGGTCTCCGTTGATCACTTCGAGTGTCATTTCTCTCAAAGGCAAGGTAAGAAAACACTACAGCGTGAAGCGTTTGCGCGTACACATAAATACGTTTGCGAGCTGGTGCCGAATGGCGCCGTAGAGCTCACCTTCGGGCCGGCTGTCGGCGGCCGGCGCACGTGATTTGCCCCCCTCAGGAATGGTTGGTTCCTATGTGAGCCCTGTGCCAGCTAGATACACCTTCTCTCGGGATGAACCTGCACGGTGAAGGAGAGAAGCAAAACGACGGCATAAGCGAAGGACATCAATCAATCAATCAATCAATCAATCAATCAATCAATCAATCAATCAATCAATCAATCAATCAATCAATCAATCAATCAATCAATCAATCAATCAATCATTCTTCTCATACTAGGTACACAAACATGCGGATATAGGTAAGTATATATGCACAAAAACGTCCCTAAGAGCAATGTGTTCGGCGCAGACCAGACACAGCGCTGCGGTCGTGTGTATTTGGTTTTACGTGTGTGCTCGAGTTGAGCAGGTTATTCCTTTTTGTGTCAATATGACTTCTTGACTGATGGCCTCGGGACATACCTCGTGAGTCAAGCTTTCGTTTGCATTCTTAGGCACTCAGGACGTCCCAAGAGGACGAGCTACAGATACATCGCGTACTTCTTTCAGAACTATTGCTGCTCATGAACGACGACAACGAGGTTTCTTGACGATTAAACACTTCTTCTGTGTTCCGTGATGTTCTGAAGAAACCTGCTTCCCCGTGTTCTTGCCATCAACACGGTGTTTGGCGAAGGCCCGCCTGGTCAGCATTCATCGTGGCCCAGACCAACGAGGAAGAGTACAAGCTCACTATGTGATACAAAGGGCACCGAGATGTTCTGAGAGACAGAAAAAAGAAATATTGTCAATGCGACCACATCAGCCCCAGCGAGCACGGCGACTCTGAAGTCGAGGCCATAACGCTGGCCGCACGCTATCGTCTTGGTGCCCGAGGAGCACTCAAGCAATCTCCGAAAGTTGCAATAGGCAGGAGCCATCCGTATTCCTGGAAGGTATGGTGCCGAGTGGGAATAAGGATATCCGCATGAATACGCAGAAAAATGTATTCCATATTAATATTACTCACGCAGGTGCGCTGGTTAGACTACAACAAATCACAGGAGCAAACTGTCGTTAAAGCCCGTTTCTCCCTAGCCACGGTCAATGCTTTCACAGCGGGCGGAAAGGAGAGAACACCTTCTCGAGACAGGGGTACCCAAGCCACAGAGCCCCAGGTCGGTGTACCTCTCTCCTAACAATGAAGAGAAGTGGGTGCCCGGCGGAACTGGGAATCGTACCCAGTGCCTAACAAATCGCAGGCGGACCCTCCACCACTTAAGCATCGCTGCGTTGATCTTTCCTTCGGGCTAACTTCTCTGCTTGTCTGCATCCTCTGTTCCCCTCTCTTGCTGCTCGTCCCTTCTGCAGAAATGTTTAATCACTAAAGAAAACAGTTCTTCCATATTGAGGATCTGATTTATGTGCAGCTTGAATTTTCTCAACGGCATATTAAATAGCCTGCCTGCGGTTACCGGTGCTTGCATACGTGGGGTTGTGACGTTCCGTAGTGGTCCAAAAACTTCGCAACTTCGGGTTAGTCTTCCGATACCTTCTCTGTTTAATGCAGATTATAAAGGCGAATCTTTGATGAGCTCGTTCATAACGTGAATACTTCGAATGTTGACAGAAATGTGACCTCCAATTCCTGCACAGCTCCTCGCTACTCCAGGAAAGCGACCACTGGAATGGATTGACGCTTGTAGAAGCACTTGAAAGCAGCAGCAATGATAATACACGTGGTAACTATACGCCAAGCACCGAAGATTGTGAAAGCGCAGTTGTCATGAACGCCGTGGGCATAACGAATAACAACACTGTAACGAAGTGCGGTCTTCACTGCATGAACATTTGCTTTAGGAGAAGCGCACTTTCGAACCATTCTACTCTGTGCGTGGTCATCTTCGGGCATTGCTTCATGAATATGTCGGCAAGTATCAGTGAGTGGGCATCGGGAAAAAAATAATTTGACGGGACTGTATGCATACTTTCAGTGTTCGATATATATTAGGGGTGTGCGAATAGTGAAATTTCACCTCGAATCGAATAGTGCCGAATAGTGGCCAAAAGTATTGAGTATCGAATCGAATATCGAATGGTATATTTACACGAAATGTGTGCCTCCAGTTACGGCAAGACAAAGGAAAAATCAGGGACGCTACGGCATGCCGACAGTTTTCTTACGCACTTGTTCGAGAGTGGCTTTTGTTTCAGCGTTTATGGGTGCGCAAGCATGTTGATAGAAGAGCCGCCATTCCAGTCAGCAGCGCCACTCCTAAACTCCTCAAAGAGGGGGGGTGCGGTGGCCAATTTTCCTTCCCCATGGTCGCGCAATACGGCTCATATGACAACGGTAGTGTTGTGCTTCGATGCCACGTGTGCTTCGGGCCCAAAAATCTTCGGGCGCCCGTTCGCAGCAGCGTGCCGAAACGATGGAAGTTTCTGAACGAGTGGTTCGGTGCGGCAGTGGCGGTTGCCCAGCGTGAACAAATTTTAATATGCAAAACCAATGACCGAGGGTTTCGCAGGCCAAAGTCAGGACGTTTTACGGCGCTTGCGACATACGCGACCGAACTACGCAAGAGGTCCGGGCCTTCGTTTCGCGAGCGAAGTTGTGAAGGGCTTGACAGTTTTCTAATGTGTTTTTCTGCGTGCGGAAATGACATAATCTCCTTTAAGATCAGCATGCGCTCCCTTTTGAACCAGGATGTCAGTGACAGCTTTAACGAAAGGCCTAGTGTAACGACGTTAGCGTTAGTTTTTGCCACCCCACCCTAACGAAGTTGCACTATTGGCCTTTGTCACGTTTTAAATATTCCTACTGTCGAATGATTCGAAACTTCGAATACTAGCTATTCGAAAGTCGAATCGAATTATTCGTTTAGGTACTATTCGATTCGAATTCGAAACTCGAATATTCGCACACCCCTAATATATATGCCCGAGATCGAAGAGTTCCATCTATGTAGTCCTTGACATTAATCCCGAAGCTTTCCCGTTTGACAAGCGCCGATCGCTAAGATCTGCTGGAAATTGTAGTCGTCGACTCGGGTCACCGTATCATCCGTGCGTCCTTGTAAGCGTGTACCAGTGCACTCACACACTTACCGACACACACAGACACAAACACGCACGCACGCACGCACGCGCACACAACCACACGCCCACACACGCACGCACGCACGCACGCGCACGCACACACACACACACACACACACACACACACACACACACACACACACACACACACACACACACACACACACACACACACACATGCATTCACGCGAGTGCACAAACTCACGCGAACATTTTCAGACATGATTACTCGAAGAATGGGACATTTTGCAAAAGAGACAGATTAACGCTAGTGTATGTGCGCACGATAACACTGCGCCTAACGAAATATTCAAAAAGCGAATATCCTTCATTCCACAACGCTAATTCGCGAAGGAGAAACGACGAATACGTCGCGCGAATATTTTGCGAACCGGCGTCACCAGCGTGCAGTTGCGCGCAACAAATAACCCAACGGGACTTTGCGCAGATTCACTACAGAAAGAAAAAAAAGAAAGGACACAGTCGTATATACACCGAAACCGCGATTTCGTACTCCGAACACGACACTGTTGGCACTTTCCAGCCAATGCACATGGGGGTAAAAAATGGTGTGTGCCCTTTCCAAATGGTAATCTTGGCCACACCCATCGCATGCACGGAAAGCCATTCGCGTTCGCGCACCAGGGGAGCTTTAGAGGTGTAAATGCCCTTTGAGTCACCGTTTACGACTCAGCCCCCCTTTGCATCCTTCTGAGAGCCCTCACTGCTCCCTTTCTCTCCGTTTTCCTCTTTCTCTATTCCTGTTTTCTTTCACCACCACAAGTGCAAGGTAAGGTGGCAAACAAGAAGCTCGTCTGATTAAACTCCTTCTCTCTTTCCTACACCTGCTTCTTCCTCTCTTTTGTTAATTAGCAAAAGGCAAGCAATGACACTGCGCGTAGCAAATCAACAACAACAAAATGAAAAAAAAAATGTTCTTTTGACGATGGTATGCACGCGAAGGGTATAAACCAACATGCCAAGAACACGCAGCATATCAGCCAGAGGCACACGTTGCAAGAATTCCCCAATGAGGCCTATATTAAAACACTCGCGGCCTGACTAGGGTGGTTTAGGGGGGGGGGGGGGGACTGGTAAACCACTGTACAGACCGCACACCGCCTCAGGACAAGTGACTGCTACCTAAATAAATGGAAACCCTGAGACACTTTGACCGATTCTAGTAGCCCGGCAACATCCCCGCCTATCCACGCAGAGGACCTGCGCCTCCCCACTTCACAATAAAGGAATTTCCATCCATTCACTCACGATTGCAGGCACGGGGACCGAGTCCGCGGCGATGCCGACCGTGCCCCTGCGAGCGTCGGTCAGCCAGCCCGGGCAGAGACTGAGACACACCGGGGTTGCAGCCGCGGCCGCACTGAAGCAGGTGGGTGCGGTCGGCACCGCCGGGACACGCGCCCCGGGGCTGCGCCCTGGCCTTTAACGCGACGTCCTTCCCCCACACGCCCCCTTGCGCTTCGTTCGTCACCGACGCGGCTGTGGCGTGCTCGGAGTCCCGGGACCCAAGTACGAAGTATATACCACTAGAACATTCCCGATAGCGCTTGCACGTGGCCCCATCCACGTCACCGGTGACGCCGCAGGGCTGTGACCCTGACGTGCGCGCTCGCAAATGTCAGATTCCTCGGCGTTGAACCAGCAGTTCTTAATTGCTGGAATGAAAGACGAGCATTAACACTGGACAAAAGGGCAATCGATGGAAATGTGAAGTGGTCATGAAAACTGATTATTTGCCCTAATTCACAATAAGAGAAGTGAATGTTAAAGTATACGCGATATTTCTCTTGGGATGCAAAAGGGACATCCAAGCAGAAATGAGCGCTTCACATTCTAACACACAATCAGCATGCAATAAAATTTGAGGCATTAATCCCTGTTGCTATCTAGTAATGCCTGTACCAAAACCATCAGACGGGGCCATTTGCTGCGCGCTATGTTGCCTTTACTGCTGTTTGTACCCCTCGCTTACCACACAATGCCTTACGCGTACTCCGGTGCCTACCGGTGCATTGAGCACCGTTTTCACAAGGTCAAGTTCGAAGCCCCGTGAAGCATCTGCAACCGTTCTCTGGGCGCCAGAGCCTCAAACGACCGCGTATGCGCCTTTGATCAGATTTGCAGCATGCCAGCGATGGTAGGTCAACACGCTAACAGACGAGACAAAAAAAGTGCAAGAACGCTCGCCTTGGTACCGCGACGTGGTGCGGTGCCACAATAAGCGTGATACCTCGTTTTCGGTGCTCGTCTTGGCTTAAAGTACAACACGTTTCCAAAATAAAGATCAGTTGTTAGAAGCGCGCGTCCTGTCGTCTTCCTTTGCCCCTGTCTTTTCAGTGCCTCAGTGAATCTACCGAACCAACTAGCACAAGTGCCTGTATTCGTACGTCCAGATTCGGTAACACCGGCCCATCTGAACGGTCGTAGCGTACCACCATGCAGCTTACCGCTGTGTCAAACTCGTTACGCCGTCGCTTGCACCCATCCTTATTTTCGGGAAAACAAATTGCTCTCCCATAGAAGAATACACATATATAGTAGTACCCTAAGCCGTCAACCCTTTTTCCAGACACAATATTCGGGATAGGTCCACGAAGACAGTTTCACACGGAATCGCCGCTAGTTTCCAGAGAAATTCAACCTTACTAACGAAAAACTTCAGACACGTTTTCTCTATTTTAGATCGTGTGAACCAGTGGCGGCAGTTGGTAACTCCTTGTTATCGCCACTACTCCGAGTAGTTTATCATGAAATATTGGAATGATATACTTCAGTGACGGCTCAAATTATGAATGAAGAAACGCTTAAGTGGAAGACATGACGGGCCAATTATACGCCGTTGTGAAGAGACCGCATATGAAGCTTCGCAAGTCTGTCGGTGTCTCCGAAACACGTAATCACCCTTACTGTTGTTTCTATTGTTAAGTGTTTATTTTACAGCACTCAGCGACAATGCGCAATGGCGACAGTCAACGCAAAGCACGGACTCTCAGCGAGCGGCGTCCTTTCAGGAGAAGCCAAGGAGGGCGACCCACTAGAAGGCGCCGGAGAGCGCAACCCATTACTTAGCTCCAAGGCTTCGCTACAATTACCCCGGGTACGAAAAGGGAGCCGCGCGGCGACCTAACAGCTTGTCAATATGAGCGGGCCACAGTGGGCCTTGAGGCGCTCCCAGTTGACTATGTCGCGCCCTCGACGGCGCATGTCCGAAGATGGTTCGATGGGTTCGACCAGGTAGTTGACCGGGGATGTGCGCTCGACGACACGGTAGGAGCCTTCGTATTTCGGCAGTTGTTTTGAAGAGAGGCCAGTTGCAGTGGCAGGGACCGAGAGCCATACGAGCGCTCCTGGGAGGAACGTGGGCTCAGGAGTGGTGGTGCTACCGCAAATGCTCTTCTGCCGCTCTTGTTCATGCGTTGTAAAGGTATTGACAGACTCGCGACACTCTTCAGCAAGCCTGGCTGTCTCAGAAATAGGTGCACACTCAGATGGATCCGGCTTGTATGAAATGATTGTGTCGACGGCGTGCGTCGGGCAGGGGCGTAGCCAGAAATTTTTTTCGGGGGGGGGGGGTTCAACCATACCTTATGTACGTTCATGCGTTCGTTTGTGTGTGTGTGTGTATATATATACGCAAGCAAAATTGAAAAATTTCGGGGGGGGGGGTTGAGCCCCCCCAAATCCCCCCCCCCCTTGTCTACGCCCCTGGCGTCGGGTGCCTTCCGTACATTAAGAAGAAGGGTGAAAAACCAGTGGTGCTCTGAGGGGCGGTATTATATAGGCGTAAGTGATGAAGGGCAGAATGGCATCCCAATCTGTGTGATCGGCGGCGACGTACATTGACAGCATGTCGCTTAGCGTGCGGTTAAAGCGTTCGGTTAGGCCATTCGTCTTTCGGTGGTAAGCAGTAGTTTTGCGGTGAACAGCATGGCACTCTTTGAGAATGGCTTCGACTACTTCCGACAAGAAGACACGGCCTTGATCGCTGAGAAGCTTCTGGGGTGGACCGTGACGGAGTATGAATCGATGTAGCAGGAAGGAGGCAACATCGCGCGCTGTAGCCGCTGGGAGGGCGGCGGTTTCGGCGTATCGCGTTAGATCGCCAACAACGACGATGGCCAAGCGGTTACCAGCAGACGTCAGAGGAAGTGGTCCATACAAATTCATGCTCACGCGCCCAAACGGACGGTTAGGGCAAGGTTGGTGGCACGTGCGTTGAAGGTTTTCGGCGTTGGCAGTCGAGGCAGAAGCGAACGAACTTCTGCACGTAGCGGTACATCCCTCGCCAGAAGTGTCGTTGTCGAATGCGGTAGTAAGTTTAGGATACCCCAGAGTACGCGCATTGCGGATCAGAGTGGAAGGACTCGCAATATTTCAGAACGCAGACTGCGGAGTATCACTGGTAGCCACTGGCGGCCGTCGGCGTTGCAATTACGTCGGTGTAGTAGGTCCTCACGAATGGCGAAATGGTGGGCTTGAATGTCGCAACGCGCGAGTGTTTGGTGCTGCCGACGGATCAGTGAGCAAGTCTATTAGCGAGGCGATCCATTTATCCTTGCGCTGTTCGGTAGCGATGGTGTGAACGTCGATGGGAGAAACAGCAGTGTTAGATACTGAGCAGGGGGCATTGTCGTCAGGCAAGGGGGAGCGCGAGAGGGCGTCCTTTCAGGAGAAGCCAAAGAGGACGACCCATTAGAAGGCGCTGGAGAGCGCAACCCATTACTTAGCTCCAAGGCTTCACTACACTACCTATGGTAGCGACGAGCATGGGCATGCGCACTGGGGAGGGGGAGTGATGGCACGGGGAGCGATCCGCGACCACCCCTAAACGTCTAAGGGGGGCGCCAAGCCAGCCCTATATCTTTACTGATAGGACCTTACGAGAACGGAAATCTGGACGGGTTTGTCATAATTCAAAGTAGGTGGCGCAAAAAATACGGGGACACAAGTCAGGAACATAAACACGAGACGAGCGCTAACGAGACGAGCGCTAGAGGTTAGCGCTCGTCTCGTGTTTATGTTCCTGACTTGTGTCCCCATATTTTTTGCGCTACCTGCTCTATGATAGCACTTGTCCAATCATTGTTTAATGTGAAAGGGTTGTTGTCATGCAGGTTTCTGACTATAGTGGCGGCTGAGGGCACATATGATGTCGCATTCCAAGAACGGTTCATATCCCACTTTTACCCCTCAATGACAGGCCGCTGTGAGCGGCCCGTCATTGCTTAATTTTCATCTTCGTATCCACTGCGAAGCTTCTTTTCTCACAGACTCGACCAATGCGAGGACGGGGTGGGATGGAGGGGCCTGCCTGTTGTGAAACTTTGCCCCTAATAATGTAGCACCCTGCGCACGCCTACTGCGAGTAATGTTCTTCGTTCGCGGACGGCTTTTCTATTTCGTGAGTGCTTTGAAGTACAGCATCCTTTCTTGAACACGCCGTTGAGTTATTTCTCCGCCTTCTTATTATGCTTACAAGGAATGAATTTGCCTACGTTTCTGCTAGGTGTCCCACTGATTATTTCATTTTTTTTTCACCTTTCCGCGAAGAACCTCACGTCCCTTACGTTGCTCACGGAGTAACCGCCATTGCACTTGCATCCAAGCGCAAGCTTGCGGCTGTTGCCCGACGCGTTTTTGCGGGGTATCGTTTGTAGCGTTAGCTACACTTGCCTAGCTGGAGCCGATTTCGCGTGGATGGTCATCAGCCGTGCTGCGCATGCGCGAGGATCAGTGATGTCACACAGCTGGGTCACCGGAGCTGGCATCTCACGTGCTCTCCGACACCGCCGCGCGCGGCTCGCCGCTGCTGGTCTGCGCCGCATTCGAGAGGAGTGACGTCGTAGCCATAGACACAGTAGCGCCCAACGTTACTAGAACAAACTCAGTTTAAAAGCTCCGCCGGAGAGGCGGTCCGCGTGGTGGTCGCGAGAACTAGTGGCGCTGCAGTCACGTCTAGCTCCCGCGGCTGGCGCTTGTAGTGATCGGCGCCGCCGATGTACGAGCGCACGTGGGTTACAGCGTCGTCTGCGCTTTGTTAGCTCGCCGTCGGTGATGATGTACTGGGCAGAATTCACGGAAGATTCACGGTTTACCGATGAACCTCCGCAGCTTCGCCCACTCATCATCATTCACTCCGTAGATATGCTGTGATTTTTTTTTTTTTGCGACTGTTCTTGACCAGGCTTAGCGTCTTGTACGAAGACACGTGCATGATGTAACGAGGGCGAACAGATTCACAGTGCGGTATGCCGACTTGCTTTGCGCCGGGCTGCAAGAGCGGCTACCGCAACGACGACTCCGCTTCACGACACTTCTTCGGACCTGCAAAAGTCCCTACGCCATTCAAGCTTTGCATCGCAAAGATAGAAGGCTTACTGCGAAATGCAAGGTCTGTGACGTTTATTTTGAGAGTGACGACATTGTAAAGCACTATCGTCGTGTGGTTGCGGGACAAGAAGTTTTGATCCCACGTGGAAAGTGGGAACTCGCGCCACGTGCCGTGCCGCGCTTGTTCCCAGCACTTCCACCCCACATTTCAAAGCCAAAATGTTAGGGGTTTAGGCGCAAATCCCCCCCAAAACGCACGGCGTCCCGCGAAAGCCCAGTGCCCAATTTGGAGGAGCCGCCAGAAATGGAACAGCAAAACGAAAGGCTACCGAGACTGAGAGTTGCATCACACTATAACATTCGATCAGTTGTCAGCTGTCGCTATGCCTTCAAAGCAGTGAATTTTCGAGAGGTTTTATGACGAGGTATTGAACAAGATGTGCGGAATATTTTACACTCGCCGGCTCGGGAACGGGCTGCTCAGCGCAAAACCTTGACACGGTACACATCGAAAAGACGAGGACCAGCGCTGGTCCTCGTCTTTTCTATGTGTACCGTGTCAAATTTTTGCGCTGAGCAGTTTAATGAAGGAATACCAACTAGTCCAATACCACACTTTGCTTCAAGAACGGAGACTTACTTGTGCAAAAGATAATTGTAGTTGACGAGCAGTTTAACTGCGTAGTGAACGGCTACAGCACGAAACGCAAACGGCTGTCGTACAGTGTAAAGTGCTGCGGGCATGGAACATCTGCTCGGTGAAGTTGAAAAACTGAAGTTGAATACTGACGACTCTTCTAGCGACAGAGTACGCGCGAATAACTGCTCGGGGCTCACATCACGGCCGATCTGTTCGAATTGTTTAAGGCACCGTAGAAGGATGCCACGTAGAAAGATGAGACACTGAAAATACAACTATCCGCTGAAAAGATTGCTCAGAGACGACATCTGCTCGATGTAATCGCACACTGAGATTTCATTTACCGAGTTCTCGTAAAATTTTCCGCTTTTGGGTCAGTATCTCTAACCGTCGCGAAAACGTGTCTTGTAAACATTGCAAAGCATTGGTGATGTTTTTCGAGAAAGTTTTTTTCAATAAATTGTAGAAACATGAGTACTGTTTTTCTAGAACGTTTTTGTATCTCGAGTAAGTACGCTTCTTTGTGCACTATAAAGGCTTTTACAAACGTGTTGGGTTGTTCTTGGTCTAGATAAGACGGCAGCGGCTAAAATCGTAGTGGTAGATTTAAAAATTGCTCTGAAAACCCTCATTCGCTTAGAAACTCCTATGCTTGGAAGTTAAGCGCAATGTAGACAGCTCAAATATTGTCACAGGGTCGTGACGTCGACGAAGGCAGCAGTCAGCAGGTCCGAGATGAAAGTCTTTATTTGGCCGAACTTGTGGCCGGGAAACTGAAAGTCAAACTACAGCAATACACTGATAGCGGCGAACAGAGCGTCGACCGTCGATCAACTGACAAGCGGTCAAGCGCGTCGGCTTTTATACAGGCGCTATCGAACTTTTCAGCGATATCGCTGGTGGCGGCGGTATCTCTCGACAAAGCTGGAACATTCGCGTGCGGCGCGCAGTCTTAACAAAACGATCTACTAAAATCGCGAAGCTTCTCGAACACTGCTTCGCGGACAGCGTCAAGCGTTGATAAGTCTTTGCTGGTCAAACCCGAATACATCAAAATAAAACAAGAAGTGGGCGTGGCAATATAGACCGAACATCGATTCTTAGCCAATCAATGAACAACGCACGCGGGCCAATGCATACAGACGACCTTATGCATATCCACCTAAGTATCCACCTAACTAGTATAATAAGAAAGTTGCCGCGCAGTTGCCGCGAGCAACTGCGCGGCGGACCGCATCGTTATGCCGTGGCAGCAGACGACGCGCCGATAGTGGCGCAAGACGGAACTGCAGCGCCGCTAGTTCTCGCGACCGCCGTTCGGACCACCCTCCTCCGCTGGCGGAGATACGGAGCTGTGAAACTGAGTTTGTTCTAGTAACGTTGGTAGCGCCGACGTGCGCACAGCTATTCGCCTTCGCTGTGCAGTCGCAGTCTGACACTGCGCTTGGGCCGCTTGATAGCGCCTCTGACTGGCGTTTGCAGGTGGGTAACGCCATGGAGAAGGAGAGCGCGAATGCTGCTCGACGGCGCAGAAGAGCCGAGAAGCTTATCTCATCGGATCCCGAAGTAGTTGCCTGGCAATTAGCGGTTCAGCGTACGAAGAATGAACAGAAGAAGGCTAATAATCCTAGACAATCTGGAAAGCTAAGAATAATCAGCTGAACCTTTGCTAATGCTACGTATATCCTGGCATAGCCGAGCTAAGCTACTGCAAATTTTTTTAACCAGCGCCAGATGTGCACCTGATTAGCGTTGCCCCTTATTTACTCGATAAAAAAATACTTGTCTATGAATTTACGTAAAGCAGAACAACCCGTCTGGATGATATGATATACAAACTATAATATGCTAAAGCATGCCTACACTGTATAACTACTTACGTTATAAACTAAAAAAAATTGGCAGATCCAACGCAATGTGGGAATCGATGTAATGCGAAGCAGCCAGCAAAGAGCTGCATACATCGTCTTGTTTGTCAGTGAGGCTAATGAAGTCATTCATGTCGTGACATCTAGTTCGCTATATATCGCGAGATTGTCATACATGCATGCGTGTACAATCTGGTCTATGCCATGCTAATGAAACATATTGACACGGACATGTAGTGGGTATCTGGCTGTTGCGCAGCGGCTAGTTTCGCCATTATTTGTGCGTGGCGAAGAGATCGCTGGTGGTAGAGAAAGACGAAGACGTGCTGCTCGATCGGAGCTGTTCCGCTGTTCGCCGTGTTTCTACTTGTTTTCCTTTATTTACCGTGACAATATATTTTGCTACATATATACGATGCGTGACCTGCTATTTATGTTCGTCACGCACCCCTGTCATGCCATACCAATTTTGGTACAGTTGCGAGTGCACCATGAGCGTGGCGTCTAAATCATGCCCTACATGTCATGAGTGTCATGATTTTCATGGTACCACCTCTTATTTGTGTTCGTTATACAGTCACGTCACGCAATACCAATTTTGGTGTATATCAAGCTAACGAAACAGCCACCAGTGCACCATGAGCGTGGCACGTAAGTCATGCTCTGCATGATATGCATGTCATGATTTTCATGTTAACTTCTGTTATTTGTGTTCGTCACACGGTCATGTCACGCGATACCAGTTTTGCTGTATATCAAGCTAGCGAAACGGCCGCCAGCGCACCATGAGCGTGGAATGTAAATCATGCTGTACATGATATGCGTGTCATGATTTGCACGTTTGGACCTGTCACTTATGTTCTTCATACACTCTTGTCACGCGATACCAATTATGGTATATATGAAATTAACGAAACGGCCGCAAAAGCACCAAGACAGTGACATGTAAATTATGTCGTTCATGACATGGATATCATGATTTTCATGTTATGGCCTGTCACTTATGTTCGTCATAAAGCCATGTTACGCCATACCAATTTTGGTGTACATCCTATTAACGAAACGGCCAGGAGAGCACAAAGTCGTAGACGGATAGATAGATAGATAGATAGATAGATAGATAGATAGATAGATAGATAGATAGATAGATAGATAGATAGATAGATAGATAGATAGATAGATAGATAGATAGATAGATAGATAGATAGATAGATAGATAGATAGATAGATAGATAGATAGATAGATAGATAGATAGATAGATAGATAGATAGATAGATAGATAGATACGCTCAAAGTCGCAGAAGTTCGCTAAGAAATGCTTCGCACTTAAAAGACAAGGGAAATTGATAGAGCGGCTCGTTTCTTTGTTAGACAACTTAATTGATCCAACAGACTATGCGGCCAAGGAAAGCATAGAGTACATAATTGGCAGTTTTAACTGTAGCGTAGCAATTACGACATAAATTGAAATCAATTAAAGTGGACGAATAAAATACTGTAAAGGTGCGAAGCGTGCAGTGTTTTGAGAGACATTTCTTCTATGAGGCACTGTTGTTGCCAAGCCTGAAACCGGGCATGTAGGTTAGGGTGTTTTCGCTCCACTAAGGTCGTCGGAAAACTGCGTCGGAATGCAGCTTACCCTAAGGTGAATGTTTGTTCGTTAGTTCGTTCGTTCGTTCGTTCGTTCGTTCGTTCGTTCGTTCGTTTGTTTGTTTGTTTGTTTGTTTGTTTGTTTGTTTGTTTGTTTGTTTGTTTCCTCAAAATTAAGGTGTTCTTCCCTACATTCCCGGTTTTAGTTTCCTAGGAAGGGTGTTTCAGCTCCACTAACGTGGTCGGCTGTTTGTTGGGCTAACTGTTGCCTTCTTTATTTTTAGCGTGTACTGGTATTGACCCAGCTTTCGTGGCGCATACATGTTTTATGGTGACTACATGACACACCGTGACGACATCAGACGCCGACAAGCCGAACCCCTAAGGTGCTTCGCACCTAAGAAAACATGCCGCCGGTGGGGACCGTACGCGCAACCTTCGAATCACGCGTATTGTGTGGGAACGCACGAGGTGGAGGGGTGGATCGAGGGCTCGTTGTTTTTTTTTGGTAGACACAATGTTTTGTTAGCCACAACTATTAAGTTATGTCTAACATGTAGTATGGGAAGATGAATAAGGTTCAAAATGCAGGACAAAAAAAAAGAGGTGCACAGCGAAAGGACGAACACCGCTAGGAGAAGGAATGATGCTGAAGAGTAAGCGACAGTATTTATTTCCCCTTGGTATTCAACAACCGTGTGGAGCCTTTCTTCGCCATTGTTTTTTTTTTTTTTTGGGGGGGGGGGGTCTGTACCAGCGATCGAACGCCGAAAGCACCGTACTGCACTAAAAAACCACAAAGTTCGCTAGCAGCGGATATGCCAACGAGCCAGCCCTGGCAGGTTCCGGAAAGGCGTGGCGGCGATAAAACGACAAAGTGAAACTTTGTGGATACACGCATCCACCACTCGGTTCCATACCCCATCGGCTGGCGATAAAACACAGCCAGGTCGGGTTTCTTTTTTCTATTCCTTTCTTTTCAACATTGAACAGGTATTCTGCTGTAGCCCGTGCTTGCAAAATTAAAGGCCACGCTATCGCGCCCTTCTGTATACAGCTGCGCGCTCGTTCATAATACGCGAAGTCCGCCGCGAAGAGTGAGAAGGATGAAAGTAGGAGGAAAATAAGAAAGAGGCTGCCTCGTCGTTTGGGGCCGATGCGACCCGAGATTACAGTCGCCGACGATCACCTGCGCGGGGTGACGTCACGCGGCGGACCTCGACAATGACGTCACGGACGGCACGCGACGGAGAAAGGGCGCAGCAGGCGACCCGGAAGGTGGCCCCGTTGCCATTTATAGCGCTCTTTCTCTCTCGGACGACGGTCGAGTTTCACTGCACGAGAGTCTTCAATCTTGCTACATGCGCATATGAGGTTCCAGCAAAACAGCGAACGCCTACATATTACGGAGTATGCGTCGCCGTTTCCCAATCTAGTCGGTGTCTCGATTCCACCGGGAGGCGTCATATATTCACCCGAGTGTCACGTATACCATAGAGGCTCGTGCGACCGAATAAATGGCCAGGAATTGCGACTGGCTGCAGCGAGAGTCAGGTGCACGTCGCTAGCGAAATTATAGGATTTGTGCTAAAGTTATGCGCTCGTTTCTAGGAACCCTGAAATAGGAAGACAAGTTCGCTCAATCCGTATATGCACAGAGTTTTTCTTTTCTTTATTTTTTTTAAGAGCGAAGCTTTTAAAGCTTTTCGTTGCGCCGGGTATTGCGAACAGAAACTATCCTAATCATGAATCGCCACGCGCTCTCTTCCTCCTCTTCTTCCCTCAGTCCTCTTCTTCATCTTCTGCTTCGCTCCCAAAACACGTGCGCTGTTTACTCAGGCCTGACGCGTAATAACCCTGATGGGGGTGAGAAGAGAACGAGTACAGAGAGAGATAAGGAAACGGAGAGACAGAAAGAAAGGTATAAAGAAAGAGAAAATCTTGGCGAAAACAAATTCCTCTTGAGGCGGCGGGATTTCAGCCCGTGTACCCACGATCCGAAGGCAAGCGTCTTAATCACTCGGCTATCCAGGCACGCTGACAGAATATAGCATATCCTCGATAGCATGGTGCAGCGAGAAATGGAAAAGGAAAGTGAGGTGGAGGAGGAGGGAAAGGAGGAGGGGAGAGAGTAAAGCATAGCAATAAAGAATGAGAAAGAGAGAAATGGAGAGGAAGAAATGCAGAAAGAAAAAGAAAGAGAGAGAGAAAAAAAGATAGAAAGAAAGAGGAAGCAAGCGAGAGAGAGAAAGTGAAACAAAGACAAGAAAGAAAGAGAAAGAAAAAAAGAGAGAGATAGGAAGAAATAGAAATAAACAGACAAAAACGGCATAGAAAAGAACAGAGAGTTGACAGAAACACAAAGAAACAGAGGAAGAAAGAGAGTTAAAATTAAAGAGAAACATGAGAGGCTGCCCAGCTCCGCACTTCCTTCAGGCTTGACACCCCTAGTGCGAAACTGCCTGAATGCTTTTTCTTCTTTTGTTTTATTGTTTTTTATTGACTTTTTTCTTTCGTTTTCAGATTTATATATGAATAACACGGGAAGGCTACGTTAGAGCTGGCTATATCATCATCATGATATTATTATTAAAAAATATACAAGAAAGAATACAAGAATCTTAAAAAGAAAAAAACATAATCAGAAGCACTGTGTACACATATGGCCTCCGGCGTATAAAGAATACGTCTAAGGACACAGTCCAAAACATACAGCGTGGTCACACAAACTATCGCGGATAGAGTCCGCACACATTGTTTTTCATATACTTTACATATGACGTAAGTATGAGATATGTTCATTATGTCATACGTAGCTAAGTAATTGGTAATAAAAACTTTAAAAACGGGGCCTTAGTTAGACTTTTTGTACTAGCAATGAGGATAATTTATCTGTAAAGCAGCGGCGACTTTTTCAGCCAATGGACGCGCCGTGCTTAGTATAGAACGCCGTGTGCCCTGGCTGTTCACCGCGTCCTCTTCACCATGCTCACATTTAGATGGTCCGTTCTTTGATGGGTTGTAGGTAGGGACCACCACATTCTCATACTGTGTGGTATAAGGAGTTCTGCACGTTGCAGTAATTGCATTCCTTGTTGTAGACCGATGGATACATTCCGTTTAAGAGCATGGTGAGTGGAAAGGATGCCTTAGACACCTTAGATGCCTCATGAAACACGAAAAAATCACCATCACGTGATGACGTCACAGATCACCAAAAATTAAGATGTCACAGTGACGTCCCGTGACATAACGTCACATGACGACGCAATCACATGACATCGTAGCTTTGTCAAAGGTGAGCCGATCGCGGGGGCAGTGCAAAACTAGGTCAGGTGCCTCCGATCCTGGAGGCAGTGGAAAACCCCGTTAGGTGCAGAAATATTTCGGAGGGTGGCGGGGCGGTATCAATACATCGAGTGAGAAGAAACAGAAGATGGCTGTCGCCTTTCAGCCATCTTAGGTGACTGCATAAGAGACCCTGTGAGTTTTTTTTTTGTGTGAGTTTCTGCTCTCGCGGCGCATGCGCTCTCTCCTCCTCTAGTCTCCTCTCCTTCAAGTGTGAATATAATGCGGGTAGAGCGCTGCGCGCGTTCAGTCCAGTGCTTGCTTCAGTTGACTCCTCTGAAATGCGGGCTCGACATGCCGAAATTCTCTCCTGCGCAATGGCGCGATGAGCACCAGTGCATGCGCGTCCCCTCTTCCTCTCTCTCCTCTCCTACGCTGCCCCCCGCTCGCCCTGTGAGAATTAACGGCCAGGCTAGAAGGAAGACACGACGCGCGTAGTGTTCCTCTTCGCGTTCCACGACGCGACGTCGGTAGCATGCCCAACGAAAGCCAACGGAATGCGATCGTGCAAATGCTCCGGCTTCGCATCGCCTCATGGTCCCCTTTAGCAGGAGATGGTTTAGCAGGAGACGCAACGGTTAACGCGACCTTTATTAGGCCCCGAAGGCACGGTGAAGCGAACACACCCGAGGCACAGATCTCACAATCAAGCAGCGTCCCCACCACCGATGAAGACGACGAACACCCATGATGATGAACATGCATGAAGAGGCTAGATGTGTCTAATGAACGCCCACAATATATACAAAAATATACATATCGGGTCATGACGGCGACGGCAACGGCGAAAATCCGCCGAGATGGTCCATATAATTGCGATCGCAATAAAAAAAAATCTAAATACAGCACTTAATGTAGCGCTAATGTAGTTCTTGTCTATGTGTTGGTGTAGCTCTAAATGCTGTGCTCAATGCAGCTTCACCACCAAGAAACCTGAGGAAGCGCGTAGCACGGCCGACCACACCCTTGGCAATCGCGCGCTTGCCATCGCCTCGGCAATCGCGCGCTTGGAGGCTGTGGCGCCCTCTTTTGCGCGGCGGGTATCAGCCGGATGTTTCAGAAGCGTTTTTCGCGATTTTAGGAAAATTGTTGCGATTACTTCTTGGTTAATTCTGTAGTTTAGATTATGTTAAACCTTGTTAGTTTATTTTGCGCAGGTTTTAAGTATTGTTATCCTTGTTTTAGGCCTGTATTGATCACTGCGTAACCATACGTATTGATCCCTGCGTCACGACGCACTTACAACACCTGATCGATTCAGCTTTGCGTTAATTGCTCGCTACGCCGCCCACAAATGTTTTTACCAAGCCTGAAAAGAATGTCTTGGTACATTGTAGTGACCACAGGGCGGAAGATGGTTCTAACCTTTCTCTTCCAACGGAAAATTTCTACATTGCTCACACGCATATATACAGGCATGCATACAAACACACGCATACGCACATAAAGCGAACGTCCGATCTCCCCCACCGGCCCCCACCCCCCGAAAAAACTTTCTGGCTACGCCACTGCTGTGATACCTGGCGGCTAGTCTCGCAGACAAATACGCGTACAGGCACCTACAAATACGTGACAGACAAAGACAAATACGCGTGCACCAAAAACGCAACCACAGAAAAACGGAATCGAAATAAATATTAGAAGTCGCCAGCGAAGTGCGGCACATTTCGCTGAATGCTGCTGCGAGTATGCCACTATTTATACTCTCTCCTTTCTGTCTAACGCACCACGTAGAATCGTCGGTCTACAGGACGCGGTAATTGCGACTGCGAAGAGCGCCGTCGACGCAATTTTTGTTCGAACACGTGCTATTCTCGTGGCACGCCCATTCAACTCGAACGTGTAAACAAAATGAACAGAAAAGCCCGTATGCGCCGATTACCTGACGCGGCCGGTCGTTCGTAGCCGTTTAATTGTGTTCCGCGTTCTTTCTTACCACCTTGACTCAGCACTGGGGTTAAAGGTGTGGTGCACTCAAAGAGTAAAAGGGGGACGAAGCTACGAAGAGGCTTTCACTTCCTCTGTTTGTTGTAAATAGCATCGTAGTCTTGTTTTTATCGTTATTATTATCGTCCGCATTCTGCTTTATTATTTGCGGGCGCCCAAGAGAGTGCGACGTTGATGGACATCTTTGACGTCTCCAACAAATGGATGCTCACAAACACACACAAACACGCACGCACACACACAAACACGCACGCACACACACAAACACACAAACACGCACATACACCCGCACGTACGCACGCACGCAAACGCATAAGCACGCACACACACCCACACACGCAAACTTTTTTTTGTTGATTCCACCGGTCAGCCAACTTGCTCGCCACGGGGGTCGGCCTACGGACAGGCCCCTCTAAATGATCACGCTTGCAACGCTGTAATTGAAAGACCATCGACACGGCCTATCTTTCCATGGCGGTCCCCCTCAGCGGTCCGTCAGCTCCTAGAGGCGGCTAATTTTGATCTCTGGCGTTACATGTTTTCCACCTCTCTCTTTATTGCTGATAATGACGTACATAAAGCTAGAGTGACGTCTGCCGCATCAGGCAAACAAACGCCCCAATTTGCAGGTGCGTCTCAGTATCGTAAATATATGTTTTGCTTTCCTCTATTCACTGCCGGCAGCATTCAAGAGATAAAGAGTTCGTGACCTCCTGCAGGACCCCTGGAGCGCGGGTCAAAGACCTCACACGACCATTCGAAGACAGGCAGGAAGTGCTTGATGACAAAACCGAAATGTTCTACGTTCTTCTTCATTTAAGCCGCCTCTAAGCAATGTGTGTTAGATGGCTAGAAGGTAACGCTTGAGCAAAGCTATTTGCATCCTGTGGTGTCGGACGTATCCGCTCATCTCACAATTAAAAAGGAAACACATGCGCGAGCTTGAACTGTACGAGACAAAAGCGAGCAAATTTGACCGAGTTCCATTCCTCTATAGCGTAAACTCGTCCGCCAGTACGAGAAGCCTGATGGGTGCATACATTCTTTAGAAAAAGCAGAGTTTGTAAGGAGTACCTTTGGACAGTAATTGATATCTCGAACAAATGTTGACTTTTTGGGGTGCCACGACTCTTTCGGAATCGCAGTTATATAACTCCCTCCTTCAGCGCGCAGTGACGTGTATTTATTGTTCCTAACCGCACGAGTCCGCGCGACTGCCACATGTTTCCCCGCAAGTACCTCTTGATATGTCGGGGAGACCTCTTTTCAATGACAACACTGACCTCCACCAGCGTAGTCATCTGACTACCTTAGGGAAACGGTGAGTGGTGTCACAAGCGTGGCTAAATGGTGCTCACATTGCTTGTAGGAGTCGGAAACCTATTGCCGTGGGTTGGTGGACGAGGTGGAAGGAAGGACCACGATCGCGTCTGGCTTGCTGTTATCGCCAGCTTGCGCCAATATTCGCTCGCCATCGGCTGCGCGTAACTTGCTAGACATGCAGACAGGTGATAACCGGGGTCAAAATTTCATTTGCTTGCTTTAAAAGCGGGTGTCACGGTAAAATAATGTAATTCATAGCATCAAATGCTAGAACATTCGCGTATCCGTGCATTGTACGCGTTAATAATTTCTGGTGTCTTACGTCCCAAAACCACGATATGATTATGAGGAGCGCCGTAGTGGAGGGCTCCGGATAGTTCGACCACTTGGGGTTCTTTAACGTGCACCGCCACGGCCGGGATTCGATCCCGCGACCTTCGAGTCAGCAGTCGGGCACCATAACCACTAGACCACCTTGGCGGGTTTGTGCTCGTTAAATAAACCCAGATTGGCCACAGGCCATTTTACACGGTGCGTGCATACGTGCTTGTATGTGTGTTTGTTCTGTTGCTCAGTAATTGAACACGTATGTTCAAGTAGGCTGTACGGTTGCATTGGAATCGTCTTTTCCAATGGATAGTTAAAACGCTTCATCTACCCATTTTCTCGCAAAAAATTTTAAAAACATATATTGCACAAACAAGCAACACATTAAGTCTTCAAAATATGCAAACAGCAAAGAAAACCACAAACAAGATCTCGACGTCCCATTGTAGCAGACCTGAGCCCGGGTCGCCAAAAACCCTGCTGGACAATGCTTCTTTTTTTTTTAATTTCGAAAGTTTGCCCGACGGAATCAGAGGTAAATATATACACAGAGGCCGCTTTTCGCTATATACATCAACAGTGCTCTACGGCGGGGACCATAGAGCCACAAGTCATAGCCCAGTGGTCTCGTCGGATGAGAACCCACTGTTTTCATGTAGCGCCGTCGTGTCTGGTTCAGGCCAGGGCATGTCCACAACAAGTGGTTCGTGGTAGCCGCGGACGCTTCATTTGTACAGTATTGGCAAATATCCGGAAATGGGCCATGCAGATGTTGTGGCCAGGCATAGGTGACCGACGGAGTAAGTGCCGCCCCCACACGAAGTCTCCACAACACCACCTCCACCTAGCGGGTAAGGCCGCCTGGGAGGTTTGAACCACACGGTGAAATTAAACCGTTTACACTAGGCTCGTGTGGTGCGGCAGAGAATCTCCTTGCAGTGGAGGAAATCACCCCGGGGACCATTTGGGAAAGGCGCTCCTAGAATCAATGTAGTTATAACCAACCAACAAAATGCCCCGAACCTGGGGATGCGACCTATATAGATGTATCTGCCACACGTTAAAGTTCATGTACAAGTCCAGCAAGAAACACTATGTCGCGAAACAGACTTATATCACTTTGAACAGTGTCGTTGACTCAAACACACGAATAGTTAGGTTTGTGCGTGTGTCGGTGTGCGCGCATGCGTACGTGTGTCTATATTTCTGTTCCATTGCATCATCGCGTACCGCGGCAAATCAAGCCGAATTGATTTCCATGCTTCATCGCCGACGCATTCCCTCACAGAGCTTCTCTTTTTCTTCCCAGAGTTTAAATGCCAGAAGCCCGCAATGACGGCTGAAAAACGATTGATCCTTGCAACATGCAAAGCTATACGTGCTGGGGCCCACGTCGACCGCGCAAGCCAGCCACGCTCCCCTGACTTTCTTTTTTTAATTTCTTTATTTTTTTTAAAAGGATAGACCTGCCGTACATGGCACGGCTGAGATCATCGCTACCCACTCTGCGAGCTGGGCCAAGGGCGAACTGTTCAATTATTCACGACGCGCGCACTTTACAGAACGGGGAAATAGCAAGCAAAATTTCTTCGCCTGACGTCACTCGTTTCGGTGACGAGATATGGAAGCGGACGCCGCTTACTTGACGCACGGCAGAGAACGTGTACGCTGCGCTGGAGCGCACAATAGGAATTGCAGATTGCGCGCGAATTCGGATCTTTTTACATACGACGCTTTTGAATATGAATATGTTCAGCACTTAGACGGTGCGTGAGGGGAAGTCGGTGAGAGCTATCCAAAAAACAAGAACAAAAAGAAGACGTACGGAGGTTCATAGAAGAAAATGGACGCGCGGTGGCCGCAGGTGTACGTACAGACTATCCTGCAGTCGACAAGCCTTCGTGCTTTCGTGATTTCTGGGAGTCACTCGCGCGTGAGAGTTCAGTATATAAATACGCACACCACTCGTGATGTCAGCTGAGGCGCGTCTTTATTTCTTTTTTTAAGTCGCCCGTTTTCAAGATGATTTAGCGTCGCGTTTGGGTCGCCGGCCTAGCGGACATGAATCGTGATTGGAAAGGGAAACAGCGAGATTCAAATGGCATACGATGGATCGAGCGCTGACATGATTGAGAAGACGCCGTTGCCGGCTGGCACGCCCCCTGGCACGTTTGCCAGAAAGACTTAATTCCCCCGGTCACTGCCCATATCTGTCAAGACGAGAGAGAAGAAGCGGGAATAGAGCTGGGGACGCGGGGGAGGGGATGGAGTGTTGCAAGGTACGCAGTTTTCGTTATAGACAAAGACCAACGGCGTTTTGACAGAACGTTAGCGTGATGCCTTCATTTGCTGTCTTTCGCACCCCCGCTAGAATAAGCTTCTAAGGTCTGCAATGAAAGTCTATGCATTCATGAGTTATAAACATAAGGCGTGTTCTGTAGACCGTGTCTTTCAGTTTAGCTGTAAACATTCGCGCGGGTTCGTTTATATAAGAGTACACTGAACTCCGCAATAACTGATGAAAAGATATGGACATGAAAGGAGGCTAAGGGAGAAAGACAGTAGGAAAACAAACTATATTTACGACAAGGACGACGCATCTAACTGTGAAATGACGTTGCATACGTGTCGGAGCACCACCGTGAGTTCTGTAATAGAAAGCTGGCCCCAATTTTTAGGTCTTGTTTGCAAGCGCGAACATTACGGTGATCTTGTTGTCAGCTAAATCGGCCTCTGAGTGCAAACAAGCAGCGTGGAAATAATGGAATATATTACAGCAGAAACTATCTATCGATGTTTGTCGCGGTTAACGTGTGTACCATTGTCGTTTATTAAGTGCTTCTCAATGTGCTCATGTGTACTTGCGGTCGGTCGAACGGCGACTCGACGACGATCCTTCAGTGTCGTGAAAAGGTGCCAAGCGCCTCAACGCGCTTGTTTGCATTATCTAACATCGATTTCCACATGGAGTGGGATCAACACAGTGTGCTTGTTTGCGTGTTTGCTTGAACGTTATGTCAACAGAACGTTATGTTAGCAGTCGGTACACATTACCTGCGTCACTTGCTTCTTTCGGTATTCGACGTTTAATAATCATATCATTGCGCGATCACCTTGGTGAATATTTAAGCGGCCTGTTCCGTGCTCGTTAACGTAAGAGATTTGTCACTCTATCGCTCATGTTGTGTTGTGCGTGTGTTCACACCAACTGCCCATTTCTTCTTGCTTCCTGCCCTTGTTCTTTCTTCTGCGTCTTATCTCTCCCCCTTTCCCCCACCCCACGTGTATGGCAGCCAACCGAGACATAGCTTGATTAACCTCCCTGCCTCTACCCTTCGTTTCTCGCTTTCTCTCTCATGCATTGCTGTTCGCACTTCAAGCGCGGAAATTCATGCCGCAGCTTACTACCTGGAAAGTGCGGAAGATACACCTTTGCACTCATATAGTCGAACGTGCTTAACACACTTCCGAGAAGTATTCCTTTCGCCGAAGTGCTTGCAACGCCTTACGATGGGTCGTTGGGGGCTTTGCTTCTGTTCATTATAGGCAGGTATCCGTGTTTTCGGATAAGTCCGGAAAATCCGATAAGCACTCGCCGGTAACATTTTTGACAATTCGGATTCATCCGCTAAACTCCGATTTTAACGGCCAACATGACCCTGTTACGTTCTTTTTCGGAAGGGCATGTTCTACGCGGTCATTCACACATCGGCCAGTGTGGCCGACATCAAGTTTACCTCGTAGACAGAAGCGCAGCCAGAAATTTTTTTCGGGGAGGGGGGGGGGTTCAATCACCCTTTTTGTATGTTCGTGCGTGCGTTTGTATGTGTGCGTGTATATATGCACATGCAAAACCTCGGGGGGGGGGGGGGGGATTTCGAGCACCGTAACCCCTAGACCACCGAGGCGGGCGCAGGCGACATTGAATATAAGACCCTCGTAAAGTATGCTTCCGTCTATTACAACAAGCTTTAAGATACACAACTAATGACAGCGAGAGACAGTTAAGCCAAAGAAAGCACTGGGGACATTATTTGCGGTTTCTCAAGTGTACTGTAATGAATCTAATGTACATTGAAAGAAATTGAAGTGGACGAAAAGTACCCATTTCTGTCGGTGGGATACGAACCCACAACCTTCGGATCCCACCGACGGAAAGGGTGATTTTTCGTCCACTTCAAGTTTTATTTTCAACTTAACTGAGAATCACTACAATACAGTTAAGAAACCACAAATAATGTTCCCTATGCTTTGCACGGCTTAATTTTCTGAAGGGCTTGGAAGAGCCCCTCGGAGAATTCCGCTAGCTTCAAGGTTGTAATATGTACAAACTAGTACGTGTGCTTGTGTGTGCATGGGTTTTTGCGTTCAGACCTTCCAGACCAGGCTTCGTGAGTTCTGATGTTTTCGTGTTCAGATATCATTTCATCTAAGATATCGGAGTATTCAGAATAATGCAAAATTAAACTCCGAATTTCGGAGAAGTGGGGATTTGCGAAAAATAAACTCCGATACAGGCCGAATTTCCGCCAAAAAAAATAAACTCCAAAAAAAGATACGCCGAATTTCAAGAAAAATAAACTCCGATAACACGGAGCCCTAAGTATAGGCCAGAAACAGCAGTTGAATGCGCAAACTTCGCCCTGTACAATGGGCATGTTGGCCCTTGCACGGGGCACACTTTGCGCATTCATCTACAAGCATACCCACTGGCTGTGTCCTTCCTAGGCACTTCACGATCACAGATTTGCAGCTACGAAGCGGGCTGCACAGCCCGCTTCCTATATAGCTGCAAATCTGTGCTTTTTTCTTATGACTAAATGAAGAAAGAAAAATGTGGCACTTGCTAGTTTATCTTGTTTGAGAAACAAGAAAAAGAAACTTTCAGGAAAGAAACAGCGGGGGATAAAAGTACAGTGTTAAGATCAATGTGAAGCTAAGGCTAATCCAGTAACTGGCCTAATACATCGTTAATGTACTGCCACTTTGCATAAAGAATGACAGAACCCGGTTCGAGACTTTAGCATTTCTATAGCCGCCGTGCCTTCGGTCGCTTTTATGGGATCTTGACCCTGTTTTCACGTCGAACGAATAGCCGCCGTAATTCTCACCCCGCTCGCACCCGGACCATTCATCAGAGGGGCGTTGCGAACACGTTTGGACTCCGATAAATCGACTCCAGCGCCGCTCCGCGCGGCGCCTCGAGACCAACACGCCGCATTTGTTTTCGGCTGCACTAACTCACGCTGTAGTACACATGCATGCATCAGGAACACTGACGGGAACGCGGCGCGGCAGTCACTTTATTCCTCACAGCGCAGGCGCGAGCGCAGATAGCGTATTGTACACGCGAAACTTGGGTGCATGTTGAATCTGTAACACCAATATATCACTGCTGTGGGAGGCCTTGATGGCCCATTGTCCTTAAAGCGGCGATAAATTCTCCTCCGACCTGACACACAACTGGCATCCGGGATCATGAGCGTTTGCAGGAAAATGGAACACTTCCTCGAAGACCAATACTGTGAACAGTATGCCTTGTGGTTGACGTATAGGGCCAATACCTATGGAAGGTTTCACTAATTGCCACCTGTACCGTTCTGGCAAACTTCCACGCGATACTGATGCTGGAATTGATTATGTGTTAGCGTATACATAGTGCTGCCAACATGGTTCACACATTTTAGTTCGCTGCTTGTAGCACCACCCCGCGCAATAACGCCGGACTCGTTTAATAAAGTTTTCACTCACTCTCACTCACTCACTCACTCACTCACTCACTCACTCACTCACTCACTCACTCACTCACTCACTCACTCACTCACTCACTCACTCACTCACTCACTCACTCACTCACTCACTAATCAGACACGTGTCCTTGGCTGCCCAACTACTCCAAAGCCCTCGTGAAACCATTCGACCCGTCCGCATATCATGACTGTTCATTTCTACCTTATTACAGTCCGTTTTAACGGCCACTATAGACCAGAACACAGTGAATTCCATGCGCATCGCCATATTTGCATCGCGCGTCGCGCTACCTATCGCACACGCGACGAAACAACATGCGCGGGCTGCCACGCCAGCAGACGCTACACAGAGCAAACGTGAAACTCCCGAAACTCAGCCCGTCTGAGCGCGTGTTTCGCGTCCTTTCTAACCTGGACATTTTCGCTGATTTTATTGGAACATCAAGAACACCTTGCTCGTGCAAGCCCACAATGTATACAGTACGTGCTGAGTGGGCTGCGGAAGCAACCTCGTCAGATACGTACGCTGTTACATTTGTAAAAAAACGTTCTCGCTGTAGTACGCGTGAATCGCAATTGCAGTGCAGCTCGCGAAAGAGTGAAACGATGTTTTGTTGCCCCATATTACAAGTTGCGCACAAAGTTTTGTGAAAGCTCATCATTTCAGCATGCACCGCGTAATAATTAGAGTACGCTTTACGGGTAGTTTCGCGGAACGTAATTTTTGTTTCACGAGCGCTCTTACAATAATGCGTCTTGCTCACAAAAGCGTGCTATCAGAGAGTATAACCTGCAGTATCGTTCAGCGATCCCTTTTGGAAGCTAGCTGCGCGATTTTATTCTTGTAACGATGGAGCTTTACAAGCGAAACTGTGCTACTCTTAGTTAAGCCGGTTAGCTACGCCTGCGACGTAAAGGACACTGGCGCGAGTACTGTTTACTTACGTGCCAATATATGTATTATGTGCAGCTGGATGCTTCGTGTCCAAATAAATTTGGGGACATCAAACAATGAAATGAAAGCACGAGATTAGCACCGTGCCATTTATTACCTTTGAAGACGAAGCCTCGAAGGCGTGGATGCCATCAAAAGCACTAAAGCTTAATACTACGTTGAAAGTGGCAAAGCATGCTGATTGCTTGTGCTTGAAAGCCCTACCTTGCACTAGACTTTCGTCAAAGGAAACGCTCAACGGTATGAAGTGCACCCCCACACAAAGCTCGCGCCTGCCTTCAACCCAGCTGCGTGTCACGCAAATTAGGTTCGCAAAATGAAATAGGTGGGCATCACACTGCAGAATACACGCAGTTAGTGTACTTAGTCGCGCATTTTCACTCGGCTCCTAGTTTTTTTGCTTGAATCACAGTTATCCACTCGCGGCGAAGCTGAAAACACCGCACCGGCACTATTTCCGTGGCGCGTCGTAATCGTCGCAGACAACGCTAATATCCTCTTGTTGCGCTGCTTGTTTTGGCATCCAAAGACAACGCAGTAGTGCCCAGACGAGCTCTTACACGCTGAAGCGGCGTGAACGGGTACTTTTTCGCACTTTAAAGCCTCAGAACTGCAGCTTGCCCTGTTTACTTGGTGCAGCCCGCGCGCGCCTCGGCAGCCCGGTCAGCCCGGCGTCTGGGTGCGAGAGTAGCCTGGGTGCGAGACAGGCGTGCTCTATTTCTGTAGTTGCAGGTTGTTCTTGAGGCGGACATCAGCGTTTCCTTTATTTTTACATGCCATCCTCGACGTGTACCTTCAGGCTGTTAGACGGCGTGCTCTGTACCTTCAATATTGTGCTAAATAATAATAATAATAATAATAATAATAATAATAATAATAATAATAATAATAATAATAATAATAATAATAATAATAATAATAATTATTATTATTATTATTATTATTATTATTATTATTATTATTATTATTATTATTATTCATTTCTCTTTGTGTACGTGTTTTTGCTCTTTTTATTTCCGAAGACTGTCTGTATTGTATTGTTTATTTTTATTGTTTTTTCTTGCGTGCGCCTGCACGAAGACCTTACGGTTGTTCCTGGGCACGTTAAATAAATGATTGATTGATTGATTGGTTGATTGATTATTAGTGCGGGGGTTTTACATGGGAAACCCCGATATAATTGTGAGGCACGCTGTGCCTCATAAGGAGGAAGACCTCCGGAAATTTTGGCCAAATCAACACAGTACACGAGCCTCCAGCCTTTCGCCTACGTCGAAATGCGACCGCAGAGGCAGGGATCGAACCCGCGACTTTCGGGTAAGCATCCGAGCACCACAACCACTGTACCATCGCGGCGGACCTAACTTGTCCTCCTCTCGGAATGCAGAACGAAGATTATAAATTCCTAACCGGCCTTACTTAATTGTCCAAATCACGTCAGATCACATCTTCAGTGCAAGATAGCTACTTCAGTGTGTGGGCTCTCCTCTCTGTCGCTGAATATGAGTTCTGTACCTACTTCTTGATTGCAGCACAGGCTAAAGACAGTGATTACAGAAAAGGCGCACTCGACACAACACAGCGTAGCTTTCAACTGATTTACTTTTCTGTGGTCGTGCTGGCATCATACCCTCATACGTCATACGACACGTGCGCGTAGCTCTCACATTCAACAAAGGCACGCGCATAAATTTGTCGGGGGCATAAGAAAACAACGTCATTGACGACGTGCAAGCACACTTTTCTATGATGCTCGCTATTGCGAGCACATGTACACGAGGTCTTTATTAGACAAGGCAATTGATGGACTACTCACGCATGTGTCACCACATGCATAGGCGTGCACAGGGTTGCATATTAAAAGGGGGGAGGGGCAAAAAGTCTCACCGCTGCCTCCCCCACGGTCAAGTTCGAAAAACAAATGCTTCGCAGTGGCGGCAAAAATGAAAATGACGCAGTCACGTGCTTCCCACAACGGACTGCCTTCGGCCCCGCTTTCCGGAGGCAAAGATGGGTAGCGAACATATCTTTGGATGCAAGGTCAGCGGTGCTCGGCCGCCATTATTGTCAATAACCTGCATGCCCAAACCTTGAATTTACAGAATGACGGGACAGGTATACGACTGAGCAAAGGTGTAGGGCAGATTTGGCACCCCTCTTCAGATGATTAGAGCGTCACCTCCCTCCTGCGCACGCCTGTGACCATATGTTCAAAAAATTTCTATACCAAGTCAATACCAAAGCCACTTCCAATACCAAAATAAAGAAGAGAAAGTAGATCAAATTGCGGCATTTGTCACAGTATAGAGTAGAGAGTACTGAATGTGCTGTACACCAAATTGGGAAGTGCTTACGCGTTTATTTATTTTCAGCACCTGTGGGACGGCGGTCAACATGAGAGGACTTTCGCACAAACTCACAAATGACACCTTGGTACATGTGTTTCGTGGCCTTCTCGATGAGGCTCGGCAGCACGCCGCGCAGCCGGATGTGATCGCGGAGGCCACGGCCAGAGCTTGGTTTATGCTATGACATGGATGTAATCGGGGCTGGGCAAAGATTGTATCGCGATACGATATAGCATACTAGAGCAAGAAGTATTTGAGATACAGATACACGAGACTATCCCAATTATTGTATCACATATACTTTCCATTTGTATCTTAAGATACTTCGATACATTCGCAACTTTGTTATTATAGACCAAGATAATGTAGCTTATGTGCAAAAATGTGTGCTTGAATATTTCTCAACTACGACCAACTTTGTTTAAATTGAACGAAATGTCTAAGTACCTCAAAAGTTTTCGGTGCGAAGCACATTGTGCGCACGGGCTGTCGGCGTCTCCTGTCGTCGTAGCCCGTCACGGTGTCTCCTGTCGCCGCCCGTCACGGTAAAGCAAGTGGCAAATAAAACGGCGCGTTCGCTCAAGAAAAAAATCACCGACGATTACGATACTGCCTAATGCAAATTCTGAGCGCCTCTTCGTGTTGGGGCAAGGCATTTGAAGTTTTGGCTTTCCGCAAGGTATCGACTACATCATCAATCATAATTTTTGTGAAGTAGGGCAGCACTCACTACGCCATTATTCGTATTTCTGCGGGTAAGCGAGGTACCGCCTACACATCTGTAAAGTATTATGTGCACTTTGTTCATGCTGCGTGTGGCTGATGACGATGAAGAATTATGGCAGAGCACTTTGCAGTGGGTGGGTTGCGCAATCAGCATTGTGTGGTGACTGGTTGTTATTTCACTCTTCTGCCACGCTATATTATAGGTTAACGCGATTCCTTGCCCTTTTTGCAACTGCGTTTCAAGCACCAACGCGGCTCTGTGCTTTATTGCCTGTTATTAGACATGTACATCAAACAATAAGCACATGCAAAAAAACAACAACATGGCTCTGTGGTAGAATACTCGAGTGCCAAGCAGAAGGCCCGGGTTCAAACGCCATTTGATCCTGGGTATTTCTTTCTCATTTTATGATTTCATGTCTATCGGTTACGCCACCGACGGCGACGGCACGGCGACGCCGCTCAACACAGGAACAGGCGCTTACGAGCTGCGCTCTAAAAAAATTGGCCGCGTATCTGCGTGCTTCGCTGCAAATGTCGTCTAAAGACGATAGAAGAGGCGCTGCGTGAGATATGGACGCCATCTTGCACTACGTCAGGAAGCATGAGTGCTGTGTTGCGGGCTGGTAGTCCCGGCGCAGCAGCAGGCAAAGACCGGCGGTGACCAACGCGACCGGCGGGTACGCCAGCCAGCCCGCACACGCGGTTTGGCGCGAAGCGCCGATGCAGAAGAAACGTCCGCACTCAACGAGTACTCTCCACACACTCTTTTATTTACACGTCGCCTGCTTAAAAGGGGAATGCCAGAGCGGCGCCCCATGGCATTCGTACAGTGCAATACTGAACCGAAACCGAAACACAACAATGAGCTCGTGCAGAGGGCACGGAGGAAAGCAAGTTTCAGCGCAGTCGCATTTTCAGCGCAGCTTAAGAAACTAGGGTCCCTAGAATTATGTATCTATGTATATTCTATTAAAGGAACACACCACCTAATACTTACCTAGTGATGTTGCGCCTCAGATATGCGTAATGTTTGCTTTTTGATCAACAGTGTACACAAGTATAAACCTAGTCAGCCGTTCAAGATGGCTGGCCCTTGGGCAAGCTTGTGGTTCAACTTTGGCCGGGTGGCTGAATCGACTGACGTGCCGACAAAGAGAAAGACAGACAGACCAAAATTTCTGCGTTTAAGTTCCCCAAGAAAGACTATCGTCTTTAAAACTCGGGAGAGCGCTCGCTCGCCGGCGAGAGACAACGCCACGTGCGCTTCTCCGAGTGGCAAATAAGACGGCGCGTTGGCTCTGGGCTCTGGTTCTGCGATGGACGCTGCTGCGACGCTGCCTGTAGTAATGAGAGGACGCTGTCCTGTCATTGCTATTGACGTGTCGCTATGGGACACAGCGGTGCTTCGCACCTCCCCAGGTTTCACGTTACTGTAGCTGTCTTGTATAGAAAGGGAAGAGAGCGTGAGACGGGTGGAAAAGAAGAGGGCAATGCCACCAGCTCCGCCACTTCCTTAGTCTTCACACTGTCCCTTGGTGTGACCAGTGCCCCGCGTGCCACTAGATGTATGGAAGAAAGAAGAGAACGAAGTGCTGGCACGAGAGGAGAGCTCGCGCATGGTGGGCAGAAAGGAATGTTTGCCTGGCATATGGACGTGCGATAGAGCTCTCGCTCCACTGCGGTGCATGTTCTAGTATAAATCATTCAAGGTACCCACTACGCCATAAATCATGCAAGGTACCCACTTCGCCATTAATCATCGTCATTCATGCAAGGTACCCACTACGCCATAAATCATGCAAGGTACCCTTAGATGCGAAGCAGCTTATGAACGAGGCCTGTCTCCCCGGCGTCGCGTCGACGTAGCCACTGCCCCAGCCGATCCGGAGCGGCGGGCTCGCGAAGCCGAAGCGAAACGGGCGCGTTGACATCGCATTCTCAAACTTCAAGCTGCAATCTTTGCAGCAAGAGCCGTTAACTTTATACTTTACGGGCCACAAGGCCGTTATGCTCAAGGGAAAACGTTCCCCTGAGCTTAAAGTCACATATGACGAGTAACAACATCAGGGGAACCGTTCCCCTGAGCTTAAAGTGATATATGACGAGTAACAACATCAGGGGAACCTGGAATAGAAGGACCATGAACAGTAATGAAGAAAATAAAACATTTACAGAAATCTAAGTCGACTCATGTCTGCTTGGCATACCACTCAGGGTTCCCTTTACGGGGAGATGGCGGCATCTTTTTTTTTTGCATTTCTTCCTCAAAGTATTAGTTTCTTTCCGAAACAACTTATAAAGGTTGCTTTAGCCGTTCGATATGACAGATCTGTATACACTGAGCAGCTAGTGGTTCATGCTTATCGCTGTAGTAATGGATGGAACTCTTCTCAGTCGATTGTATTGATGGATCCCTGCGCCCCCCCCCCCCCCTCCTCCACCCTCATTCATCCCGAGAGCTTTCTGCACACACCATGGTTTCGCACTGCCTTTGGGATCGGAGGTATTGGAAGCTTTCTGCACAGCAAAATGTATAACTCCGCCCACCTCACGGCCGGCTTCAGTCGTTATAAATGATCGTGTGAGCCGAGCACGAGCCTGCGCATGCGGCCTCGCGACCGGATGCAAATGATATACCAGAAACCAAAAATAACTAAACGCAAAGTGACGTTGAACGAGATATTGTTAGCCGTATGACTGAGTTTCTTCATTTCTAAGGCACAAAACATTTTCGTGAATTACTAGGCCTAAAAAAGAAAAAAAAATGAATCACATTATGGGCGGTAAAACGTTGACCTGTTTCTTGGTGCGAGCGCATTTAGTGCAAAAACGCTGCACATTGTCGCACCTGATGTTTTAAAAGGAAGTACAGATACTGACGAACGCTGGAAAGAACATGAAAGACGGTATGCAGATTCAGCCCGAAAACAGCGTTTTGGGGACGGCCGCAACCAGTAATGAAACCGAACGCTTATGTTAGGAGGGAGCATTGAGTATTGCGAAAGAAAGAAAGAAAGAAAGAAAGAAAGAAAGAAAGAAAGAAAGAAAGAAAGAATTTAAAAATCAAAGATTGACCCATTTTAGTGCTATTAATCAACCTATGATGGTTAAATTAAAGACATTAGAGTTCTCAGAGTACAATTCATTAACCTAAATTGATTAGTTGTTTCGCTTCAGTGCCCCTTTAACGTCGCAAACACCAAGCGATAGCGGTGCTGAGGTGAACCTCAGCGATGGAGTGCAAAGTATTGGAAAGCTAGGACGTCATCGCTGACGTCACAACATCTGCTCTCTTCGCGGCTGCAAATTGTCTTCTCCCACGCCTGTCTCCGTCCTACCATCTGCGAGTCTCCAACTTCCAACTCATCTCCCTCCTCCACTGGCTCCGCAATACTATGCTATGCCCTCACATAATTCCTCTTCATTCTCGCTTCCTTTTGTTACCCCTTTCTATAATGTGCTATATATCTCTGTACTAAGCTTTACCCTGACCCATCCTCGTTATCTTCTTCTTTACCTCCTCACTCTCATATAACTCCTCCTCAACCGCCCTTCCCTTTCACATACCCCTTGCTATACTATACCATATATGGCTATGTTGCGCTTTACCCTCTCCCCTCCTCCTTTCCCTCCTCACAGCCCACATCCCTCCTCCCCAACCTCACTTCCCGTTCTCAACCACTTTCTATACTGTACTATACATTGTTATGCTATGCTTTACCCTCGCCCTCCACCTTTACCTCCTTAACCACAGAACACTCCTCCTCACCCTCGCTTTCCTTTCCCACCCCCTTACTACGTTATACTATACATGGCTATGCTATGCTTTACCCTCTCCCCTCCTACTTTCCCTCTTCTTCACCCTCACAGCACTCATAACCCTCACTTCCCTTTTCCAGCTCCTTGCTGTACTACACAATAGTACATGGCTATGCTATGCTAGGAGCCCTTTGTTCCGTGTCATACTCCCGCTTAGCCATGTTGCGAACACGGAGAAGGAACGTTCAAGCTCGGATTCAACAGCTCAGTTCTTTTAAAAATCGAGAAAGCAAAATGCCGGCTTGGCGTAGTCGTTCGCGCGCTTGATTTAACGCGATAGCGTTAAAGAGCTTGTTTCGCAGGAATTACGATGTCGGTGTCGGCGTCGGCGTAGTTGGTTGTGAGTGAAAAATCTGCGTTGTCCGTGAGCGAAAATTTGAGGTAAGTGCAAATAAATAAATAATAATAAATATTTTTCCGAGTGACGATCGAACCCAGGCCTTATGCGTGGTAACCAGGTGTTGTACCCCTGAGCTACACCAATGCTTTTAACTGTTCGATCAAAAAACGCTTTAAGAATGTGATGTAGTGGGTGAAGTCTCTTTAATGCATGCAATATTGCGTGTCAGAATCGTAGAATCGCACCAGGCGCGTCAAAAAATGTGAATTGCGCAACGAGCGGGTCGTTTAAGGCTGCCCACCCAATCAAGTGGCGCAGCTGTGCGCGAGCGCGTGGCATATTACAGTAGCGTAATGGGTACCTTGCCAAATTGCAAAAGGAGGAATTATGGCGTAGTTGGCACTTCGCAACTGTACTTGCAGTAGACATTCTCGGATAGTCTGAAACAGCCAATGTTGTCCGCACAAACGTTCCTTTCATTGTGGCACGGTTGAAGGCGATACGCATGGGCCTGATTACGCTATCGTTCTCTACTCTTGAATGCGAAGCTCAAGCGTCCTCCAATTTTCTGTGGAGACGGCGCGAGTGCCCCCACGTGACCCTGCTCCACCAATAGGGACGCGCATACCTCATCACCTGCCATCGTTGGAGGATTCTGGCGGAAATGTAAAAGAATGTCACGGCATTTAGTTTTAGTGAGGTGGCGTAGTGGCAGCAGTGGCAACAGCAGCAGCAGCAGCAGCAGCAGCAGCAGCTTGAGGAGCGGAGTTTAGTCAACGTTTATTGTTTCGCATGGTGGTGCTCCCATCGCAGTATCTTGTGCCTTAAAGGGCCCCTCACCAGGTGACATAACGAATTTTAGTTAGACATTGGAAGTTGTTGCGAGCCCAATAAGGAGCATTATACCACAAGAATTTTTCTAATCGGTCCGATGGAAGCCGAGAAAAACAATAATTTGTAGCGGCGCGAAACCATGATGCGAGGAGGCGAGCTGCAAACCCTTGCCGCTCGCCCCGTGTAGCCTTCACAAGCCAAATCCCTTCCCTGCCCTCTTCGGCACGCGAGCGGGAGGATCACATAACGCATACGCATGAACACGTCATGCGCACACAATGTCACGAATGCATGACGTGCCCGAACCAGCCCGAGCCCCCGAGACGCGAGCGCTGTTGTGGCGGCGTTCTTTGCGCTTCGTCTCTGCAAGTTATGCCGAATGCGCCCTCGCCGATCACTTGGCTTTCAACCTAATACTGAACACGAAAGCTGCGACATTTGTACGGACGCCAGACTAGCGGTGTGCCGCATGAACATCTAGTTAGACGCGGGAGGATAAATGAGCCTAATAAGCGCTGGAACGCGGTGGAAAATTAGTTTCGTTGTAAGGGGTGGCGTCTGCACTATGCGCAAAGCGCGAGAACACGAACGCGTGCAAAACGGAGGTAGATTAGTCTCGAATCTCGCTGCGATTCGCAGTAAAAACTAAAAAAGGACAACGCACACATTCCGTTTGTGTGTTTTATTATTGTTCTCAAGTTTTATTCATCCATTCAAGCAACAAATTACACAAACTACACGTCGTGTCAAATATTTATCGCAGTGTCACGTGCCACTGTTGGCGACGTCAGAGCACAGTCGTCTACGTAGAGGACCGACGTCACAGCACTACCATCTACGCAGGGCCATTCTCTCGTGTACGTCATCCCCTCATTCTCTGGGCGCGCGGCCGCGAGAAGAAGGGCAAGCAGCGTTCAGCTTGAAATTTGACCCATTTCTGCGGCGCGTAGCGTTGCAAATTTTGGCAGACGTGATCGTGAACGCCCAGTGTATGCATTGCGCTAGACAGCTCAAAATTGTCAAACCTGGTGAGGGGCCCTTTAAGATGCACAATCATGCATCGGAATTGCAGATGAAGATACACTTCTTGCGAGGCGTATCGCGATGCAGATACAAGATACCCAAATAGTATCTAAGATAGTTTCTAAGATACATGTATCTTTGATACTGCCCAGCACTGTATGTAATAGGCATGGATTATAGGTGAGTGAGTGAGTGAGTGAGTGAGTGAGTGAGTGAGTGAGTGAGTGAGTGAGTGAGTGAGTGAGTGAGTGAGTGAGTGAGTGAGTGAGTGAGTGAGTGAGTGAGTGAGTGAGTGAGTGAGTGAGTGAGTGAGTGAGTGAGTGAGTGAGTGAGTGAGTGTGTGTGTGCGTGCGTGCGTGCGTGCATGCATGCATGCATGCGTGCGTGTCCTCCTGCTCCATGGTCTCCAGCGATCTCTAACAGTTACTCTGAGTGCACGGACCCCCTCATTCCCTTCATACAGCGCTGGCAGCTATCACCATCTCAGCACCAAATGATTTTCGCCTTGTTACTGCGTGGGGGTCGCTGAATTGATGACAAGCGCGCAGAAAAGGACCGACTCTCGACACTCGCCGACCGAAGAATAACGCTTACGGCGAGGAAAGAACCTGACACAATGTGCTCACCGCGCATAATCGAGTGCGGCGTCCGAGAGATGCGGGTGCTCGCGCAGCTCCGGATAAGCGAAACAAGCCCCCGCATGCGTTATGCATATTTTGAGCTACGCGCCATTGCACGTGCCTCGACGAAAACCAAAGAAAATCTAGCGCTCACTCGCACCGGTGATTAACTGCGAGACACGCCGGCCGCGGCATGTTCTCGCGCAACGGGCCACGGTCCGCCCAAAACGAATGGTCGTAATAACACTATCCGATGGCTCGGACGCGTATGGGAAAAAAAAAACAAAGGAAACCTAGGTGCGTACGAATACGTACACAGGTGCATGCTACGCCGGGCGCACGGTGAAGAATCGCCGTGTCAAGCGCACCCTTATGAGAGCGCCTCGACATGTACACCCTAGCGTTACCGAGGCAAGAAGGAACAGACACTCGCCGAAATAAGGAAAAATAATAGCCTCCGTAAGCAAGCGCTCTGGCCGGTACATGCAGGCGTCCGGCACGCCAGCCATGGAAACGACGAGGCGCAGTGAATCGATATGCACACATTTCGGCCGGTGCTCGCACATATACACTGGCAGCGTGGCGTATATTGAAAGCTACTCGGCTTCGTTACGAAGATCGAAGCGTTTTGATGTATGGAGTCGGGGAGGCAAACGAAGGCCGCCTGCCGCGGCTGCTAATGCGATTTTCACGCGTTGGGTATAGGTGACGCTGCAGCTCTTCGGTGCAAGCGAACGCGTGTGTGCGTGCGTGCGTGCGTGCGTGCGTGCGTGCGAATTATGTACGTACGTACCACAAGCGCGTGCGTTTTGTTGCTCGTGTTTTAGTGATCCGCATTTGTTTCGGCTGAATTAACCTCCTGAAGATCTATTCCTCATTAAGGTGTTGCTTGTTACATATCACGACGGCAGGTACATACGGCTTATTGGTCCTGTATGGCTCGGAATAGCATTTACTAATGCCGACTCCTACGTCAGCGGTATGGCCGGAAGCCCAAGAATGTGAAATCTGCGCGTGGAAAGAAGGCGATAGCGAACTTTCCATGAGACTGCGGTCGCTTCAGCGCAGAAGGTCTTCAGTACCACTTTCGATAACATCGACAGCCGTCCCATTACGGAAACAAGAATTCTTTAGCAGGTCTAAGAAATGGCTAACCTCCCTGTCTTTCCGCTTGTTTCTTCCTTCCTCCTACTTGCACCGTGACCCCAGCCGCATTCAACCTGACCATCTCTGTGTGTGTTTTTCAGAAGATTTGGGAATGAATTAACAACTATAGATTGTACAGACGGACCTTCTTTTGCCTTCTTTTACCTCATCTTCTCTGCCCTTACGCCATCCCACAGTGCCAGATGGAAAAACCAACTGAGTGAACCTGTGTGCTTTCATCTCCTTCCCTTTCTTGCATTCAGTTATCTTCAGGTTATGACTTGAACGCAATGAAGCGATTCATAGATGATATTAGCGAGTTTTAGTATAGCGGAAAACAGCAAACGCAAGGGTTTAGCGTTAGCGTTAGCGTTGCGTGCTCCTAACTGCGCATGAGCAGAACGTAAACGTAGCCCGAGCTCTTACGTACGAACGCTATTTCTGGAATATAGCGTTCAACGCTAACGCACGCAAGAGATCCCGTACGTAGGGCAAGATGGCGGTGCCTGTTGAAGCGAGAGCCGTCCACTTCGAATCTTTGTAGCCGTCGTCCTGCATTATTAAACTTATTCATTCCCTAATAATGTTCGTGTTTGATTTAGATTTGAGTAATGAGGCTTCGCCAACCGTGTACCGCCGATAAAATAGCTCCGTTTTTGAGATACAAAGTGGATTTGCGCTGCAGAAGGCTTAGCAAGATTTGTTTGCAAGGTTCGCTCATGTTTTCTGTAGCAGCGCAGAGATGGCGACGCTGTCTTTAGTCGCCTCTTTCCAAGATACGGCCACAAGTGAAGCAGATACATGTCAGGCGTCGTTTCCCTTCATGCCTTTCGCGGCAGTGCATGAATGTGACGCGTGATGCGTCCCAGCTTAAAAAGGCCAAGTAATAGGGGTGTTGAAGAATTTTCAAACGCGGCATGTTGACAGAAACCAGTGTGTCAGAACTCAACACTTCTGCAAACGCGACATGGAGACGCAACAGTCGTGACTTTGGATCAGCTCGACTTGGTGGCGCTTTTGTGGATTCTACAGTGCATTTAGTGTTTTTATGTCTAGATGGCACCGTATGTGCTTGCGTTAGCGTTAGCGGGAATGCCTTCCGCTGTACTAAAAGACCACCAGTTGGCACGCAGCGCGTTCTGTTTTAGCGTTAGCGTTGAGACGCACGCTAACGCTAACGTAAGCGTTTCCCGCTATACTAAAACTCGCTATTAACTTAAAGGGCCCCTCACCAGGTTTGACAATTTTGAGCTAACAAGCGCAATGCATACACTGGGCGTTCACAATCACGTCTGCCAAAAGTTGCAACGCTACGCGCCGCGGAAATGGGTCAAATTTCAAGGTGAACGATGCTCGCCCTTCCTCTCGCGGGCGCGCGCTTTAGAGAATGAGAGGATGACGTGCATGAGAAAAGGGCCCCACGTAGATGGTAGTGCTGTGACGTCGCTCTTCTACGTAGACGAGTTTGCTCTGACGTCGCCAACAGTAGCGAGTTTTAGTATAGCGGATAACAGCAAACGCAAGGATTTAGCGTTAGCGTTAGCGTTGCGTGCTCCCAACTGCGCATGAGCAGAACGTAAACGTAGCCCGAGCTCTTACGTACGAACGCTATTTCTGGAATATAGCGTTCAACACTAACGCACGCAAGAGATCCCGTACGTCGGGCAAGATGGCGGTGCCTGTTGAAGCGAGAGCCGTCCACTTCGAATCTTTGTAGCCGTCGTCCTGCATTATTAAACTTATTCATTCCCTAATAATGTTCGTATTTGATTTAGATTTGAGTAATGAGGCTTCGCCAACCGTGTACCGCCGATAAAATAGCTCCATTTTTGATATACAAAGTGGATTTGCGCTGCAGAAGGCTTAGCAAGATTTGTTTGCAAGGTTCGCTCATGTTTTCTGTAGCAGCGCAGAGATGGCGACGCTGTCTTTAGTCGCCTCTTTCCAAGATACGGCCACAAGTCAAGCAGATACATGTCAGGCGTCGTTTCCCTTCAGGCCTTTCGCGGCAGTGCATGAATGTGACGCGTGATGCATCCCAGCTTAAAAAGGCCAAGTAATAGGGGTCTTGAAGAATTCTCGAACGCGGCATGTCGACAGAAACCAATGTGTCAGAACTCAACACTTCTGCAAACGCGATTTCTGCAAACGCGACATGGAGACGCAACAGTGGTGATTTTGGATCAGCTCGACTTGGTGGCGCTTTTGTGGATTCTACAGTGCATTTAGTGTTTTTATGTCTAGATGGCGCCGTATGTGATTGCGTTAGCGTTAGCGGGAATGCCTTCCGCTGTACTAAAAGACCACCAGTTGACGCGCAGCGCGTTCCGTTTTAGCGTTAGCGTTGAGACGCACGCTAACGCTAACGTAAGCGTTTCCCGCTATACTAAAACTCGCTAGTAGCACGTGACGCTGCGATAATTATTTGACACGACATGTGTAGTTTGTGTAATTTGTTGCTTGAATAGATTAATAAAACTTGAGAGAAATATTGAGACACACAAAGGAAATGTGTGCGTCTTTTTCATTTTTTTTTTGTGAATTGCAGCGAGATGCGGGGCTAATGTGCCTCCCTTTCTCATGCGTTCGTGTCCCCGCGGTTAGCGCATCGAGCAGACGCCAGCTGTTGAAACGAAAGTAATGTTCTGGCGCGTTCGAGCACTCATTATGCTCGTTTATTCTACCGCGTCCAAGTAAACGTTAATGCGGCATTGGCTCATGATACCGCCACTCTTGTGCCCGTACAAATGTCTCAACTTTCATGCCCGTCCCGCAGACACAGGCAGTACACAACGGAGAACGCCGACAAAACGCCCATGGCCGCTACATAAAAAAAAAAGGTAGCGGCCGTGCAACGCCGCTCGCGTGCTCGGGCTGGCTCGGGCACGTCATGCGCACGTGACCATGCATGCGCATGACGTGTTCATGCGTATGTGTCAAGTGAAGAGGGCAGGGAAGAGATTTGGCTTGCGAAGGCTTCACGGGGCGAGTGGCAAGGGTTTGAAACTCGCCTCCTCGCATCATGGTTTCGCGCCGCTACAAATTATTGTTTTTCTCAGCTCGTAATGAACCGATCTGAAAAATTCTTGCGGCATACTGCTCTTCATTCGGCACACAACAACTTCCAGCGTCTGACTAAAATTTGATATGTGGCCTGGTGAGGGGCCCTTTAAGTTGCATGCGTTACTCTGATGCATGTGCCGCGTTTGCCTCTCACATTAAGAATGCTACGACAGCCGTTGCACTTCATGACAAAGAAGCGTCACCTGCGCGACAAAGACGCACTGATCTCGAAATCAGCAGTTGGTAACGCCTTTTTTTCTTCGCACTTTCATGGCGTATCGAACAGTACGAAGGGGCTCACCTTGTGATTCATGAAGCCGTGAGCAGAAATAAGGATGGCAAGAAATCAATGCGCAATGCATGCACATTAGCGGAACCCCGAGTTGAAAACTTGTAACCTGGCGCTGGTTTGTGTTCTTAAAGTGGTTTAAATACGGCTTTGCGTCCAGTTCTAAACGAGCTCGCACTGACTCGATTCGTGCTGTCAATATAGTTCTCACAGACGAAGAAACACGCCTGCGGAGGGCATTTTGAATCGCACGATGTGTCATCGCAGGATCTTACATCTCATTATAATCTGCGTTTCAAAAAAAAAAACTGTTTTTATCATAGGAAACAACAGGAGACATTTATTTCCTCTACGTATGCATGGATATGCTACTCTCAATATTTGAGTAAGGCATTTGAGCGACAATAAAAAAAAAACATTACTTTCCCACGTCCGCAAAATTCTAGCTGGTAATATAAAACCAGTGTTGGTGGTAACGCGTTACAAGTAACGCCGTTACCGGTAACGCGTTACTTTTTTCGGTAATTTAGTAACGTACTCGTTACCATTTCGTAATTGTAACGGGCAACGTACTTGCGTGAACATTTTTTGGTAACGTGAGGTATCACGTTGCTCGTTACATTTTATTTTTCGTCTCGTATGCGCCACATTCCCACAGCTGTCCTTGTGCCGCAGCGGCGGACTGCTATCGCCCAGCCAGGTGTTGACAACAGGAGTATCATCTAATGCCTTCTTCGAGCGCCTATTTACCGTAGCTGCGGACGTATTTACTAAGAAGCGAGGCGTGCTGTCCGATGACAACGTAGAAATAGAACTGTTGCTTAAATTCTACAAGTTGTAGTTGTCAGCAAGCTGTCCTTGCAATACTACAGCGTTGTTTATCGGTTCTGTTTTATAAATAAAATTTGCTTCTAACTGCGGGTATACGTATCTCGTTGTTGAATTCCTGGGCGAGCGAGGCTGACCTTGAACGCCTTCGCATAAACACTTGCAGCAATTATATAGGTTAATGTGGCAAAAATGCATTTATGCTGCCAATATTCTTTCCGGGACTATGCAATTCAAGGATTTCTTTATTCCAACAAGATCCGCGCATATGTTTTGTACGCTAGTAGAAGCAACCGTCAGAACTACGGTAAATTTGTTGAGAGATCAGGCATGTTTTCTTTCAGCTCTACAGTAAACAGCAGGCCAATATAATATTGCTAAAGTCCGGCCCACTTGTGCAAAGTTGTCTAGTTATATCAGTAATTCATGCAGTAAAATCATTGTTTTGGTTAGAGATTTTATGTGAAATATAAACATGAGGTTTACTAAATTGTTATTCTCTTTCCTGCAGCGAGGGCGCACTGATCCAAGTTTATGACCCGGGCGTAACGGCAGAAGTAACGTGCGTTACTTTTTTTTTGGTAAAGGTAACGGCAACGCATTACCTTTTTTGTAGGTAATGCAGGCGCGTATCTCGTTCCTTTTTGGTTAGCGTAACGAGCAATGTATTAAGTTACTTTTTTTTTCGGTAACGCATACGACACTGTATAAAACTACACGCAAGGTGTGCATTTTTTTTTCGAGCAGGTTCCAGGAAGCCTGTCGGAACTTCATTTTAAAAAGTTCGGGATGTTGTAAATATCAAAGCTAAGCACTTTTCCGTATACTCCTCGCAGGAATTTTATAAAAGCGTGCGGAGAAAGAAAAGGAAGAGCAAGAGGTTTGTTTCTCTGGTTCTTTCTTTCTCTATTTCTTTCTCTACCTTTCTTTCGCTCTTTCTCTTTCCTTCTTTCTTCTCTCTCTTTTCTTTCTCTTTTTTTCTTTTCTTTCTTTCTCTCTTTTTTTTTCTTTCTTTCTTTCCCCTAGAGCATTAACGTTCGCAGACCGGCGCTGCGAGGTCAGTGCCCTGAGAGAAAAAAAAGGCGATGCAATCATCAGGGCGACATTCCTGAGTTTAGACTAGCACAGGAAGAGCAAGCTTGGCTCGTTGGTCGACTTTTAAGGGAAACGAGAAACGACGCTCGAAAACGAGATGTATTCGAATACAAACGAAGCACGCGTCATGCCTGAATGTTTCTGAGCTCTCAGCCCTCGACATTTTGCCGAGTTGCTTCATTTTAAGCAGGAGCTTCGGATTGCCCACGTATTTATGACGGTTCGTGCTCGTACCGTATACAGAGTCATCCTGTTGCCCGGCAAAGAGCGTGTATTAATGATATTGTTCAAATCGTGCTGCCTTCTTTGTTGAAGAAACATTATACAATTTTAGTTTAGCGTTAGCGTGATAGCGGGGGTTAAGGGAACAGCGTTACAGTGCCGCAGACGTTCGTTGCGGACAGCGCGTTTTACGGCTTACGTTCCCAAGCTGTGACTGCGGTGTCACCTAGCCGAGGACCAATGCGTTAAGGAAAGTGAGACGAAAATGAAAAAAACTGAAAATGCCTGTATTCCCGCATGGCGCAATATTACTAATTTTTTGAATAATAAGAAAAGCAAATAAATACGAACCACGCACCAAAAGCGAAAATTTATAGGTTGCAAGTTTCTTTGCACCGATCTTCTTGTTAGGATTAGGAACGTTCTAAGTGGTAAGGGGTCTCAAAAACTGACCTATAGGTTATTCTGTAATACTCGGTCGTCGAAGCTGCCTGAAGGCAAGCGAAGCCATTTAACACAGTCATTTGCTTCGAACGAAGCGAATACTTCAACAGCAACGTCAACTTCTGTTCGAAGCGGGCGTCCGAAACCGCTGCCATGTTTTACGTGTACTTCGTAAACCACGCAAAACATGGTAACGCTATAAATCTGAAAAAGAACGTGCGTACAGTAACCGCTACGGGCCGTTTAGCGTATTGCGCATGCGCATTTCGATTCCACTATTCCGCTAAGCACGCTATTCCGCTAAGCCCGTTAAACTATAACTGTCTATTGTGTCATATTGGTCCGTCCGTGCGCGCCCTGCGAGGAGTATTTCTAAAGCTGTGACCTTCGTTGAACCTGCTTCCCTTTCGCTCCTGTATGTCCACTTCCCTTCTCACAGTATAGGATAGTCAACGGAAGATATTCACTGGTTAACCCCGCTGTCTTTCTCTTGCCTTTCTCTCTCTCTATCTTCTTTTTTACATCCAAAGCTGTCCAATGAACCCCTACAATAGTAAGTAAGCGGACAGGTTATAGAGTATTTGTGCGCAGAACACTATACAACTACAGTAAATGCCGGGCGAAACGGTTTCTTGAAACATAACTTAGTTACGTTCGAACATATCAAACGCTACTAGCTCTCTATCTCTCACTCTCGGATGGCCTTCTTTTTTAAGGCCGCCAAGTGTGATGACAATATTAGAAGGAAACCGACGCTTTCTTCAAAAAATATGATTACACAAGCGCTTAGACAAGGTGCATTATCATATTTTGCGATCTGTTAAAAAAAATGTGTATTGAATTTTAGCTATCTGACGTTTCCTACGGTCGGGTTTCAGGTTTACTATTCACACTACGAGGGTATCGCACAGAAAGGGCTAAGAAACTTGTCTCTTCGCTGGTGCGTGAAGTGTTACAAATTCGACGCTCGGAGTCTGTTGAGTCAGCGAAGGGAGTGGTTCTCATTGCTTAACCGCGTACGTTGCAGGTGGAGCTGCGTAATATTATGTATACCGCTATTCAGTTAAAGGACAAGCCCACCAACAAAATAATGAGGAGCAAATGACCATCATGATATCGCTCGCTAGCAAAAAAAAAAAAAAAATGTCATGACTTTCAAATTAACCTGAACTTTGACGCCGGAGGTGGGGGGGGGGGGGGGTCATGCCGGAGCATTTTGACCGCGACAACTGGTGCACTCTTGCTGAACAGCTCACGCACTGACTAGCACTCGCATAACCAATGTATAACCATATGTACTACCCCAAGATCTGCTGCAGTGAGCGGCCCTGTGCTTTGCAGAATTACACGACGTAACGACAAAATAGCGCCTAAGTATCCTCACAGTAACAAATATGCGTGTTCAAGCGTATCACTAATTCACTGAAATGGAGAAACGTCACCTTTCATGTTCAGGTTTCTGCGCGTCTGCCCGTCCAATTCCTCAAGGTCTAACATGGGCAGATGGACGAAATTCGTAATGATAGATGAACTCGCTAATTATTTATTACAGTAGCTTTGAGTGGGGTGTGAATATGCGTAAGACAAGGGTGGTGGAGGAGCGGAGGGGGTCGACGTAAAGTTGGTTTCTAGCGCATTCTTCTTGCAACAGAAAGATAAAAGTGAATCGCCAGAACATTCGTTTACAATTGCTTAACATTGCAGGGAAAAAAAGAAAAAAAAAATGTAACAAACAGTCACGATGCTCACGCAGTTTCAACGAACCAAACTTCAACTACACCGTACGCCTCTTCGCCTTTCTCGAAAGAAGGTCAGAGGAGCGCGCTTCATTGCGATTCCCCTGTTTTTACTGTTTCGCCCTTCACACTCCGATTACAGCCTTGGCCAAATAATTTGAATACCAAAAATCTCGATTAATTTTCAACCACGCTTCTTGTCACAGCCCTCGATCTAAAATGTACGTGCGTGATTTTCGGCACGCACGCGATGTGATTGACCCGGCAGACACCTCAAGCCGCTAGCGGATCGATGTAGCGACGATGATGTATACATAACTGACCAGCGTTTACCCTTTCCCGCTTTGCTAGCCAATTGCGAAGCGGTTTCCGGCGTTTCGGCAATCGCAGTGCAGCTATTATACAAGTGGCCTGGGCTCGTTGGCGCCTCGAATTGTGCTTACGAAGACAATGTCGCTCCATTCGATCACCGTTTGACCTCCTTACTCTTGACTGGTAAAATGGAGCGGTTTACTGTAGGTTACGGTGGTATAGTCAAAAGAGTGTACATACGTGCACGCACGGCGCGCCCCCGCGCCAGTCTCGGCGTGTAATTGCGCGCCTCACGCAAGAACGTTTCTTGCTCCCACGTATGCACGTGTACAGTCACAGCAAAGAGCACCAAGTCGTTATTATAGGGTAACCTTTTGTCGTGCATCGCCCTCATGAAAGGTGGTAAAGAAAAGCGATATATACCAGTGAAAAGACAGGGGCGTGACCGGTCGAATCCAGAGGAGTAGAATCAGAAGTAAAAGATGCTGTTTCATAAGCGTTCTCGCGATTACAAAATCGCTCATCACTCTCACGTACTCTATCTAAGCCGGTATTTAATCGTTAGGACTCACCGAGACGCCTGTATGCAAGCCTCACTGGTTTATTAATCTGTTAGCGGTGTTGGTGCGAGTGTTCGCCGTTCCAATGTTCACAAAAAAAAAAAAAGTTCTTGCATAAATGAAGTTCGTAATAACAACGGACAGGGAACGTATTATTAACGAAGGCCACCGATCAATCAGCAAAAGTTCTTGTACAAGCGAAAGCCTTCGTGAGTATACGGCTCCAGATTCTAGGACGTACCGCGTCGCTAAAACCTGGTGAGAACTAAGTCGGGCTGCTTGAAAAGAACAATCATTCTATACGTTGGAAAAAAGGAGGCCGGAGCGCGCTGGTTAATAGAGTGTCCTTCCTTTGGTCGTCCTCGTTCTAATAAGCGAAATACGTTTGACGGCAAGAATGACAAAACTAAGTCATTAGAACCGTCCCTGCTTATAAAGGCGTTGAACAACCAAAAGAGTGCAGCAGGTTTTCTGATGCCAGGAAGCGAGACTTTCAAATTCATGGCACAAGCCGACGATATCTCGTCTTTTTTTTTTCCCGTAACTTGTTCAGCTATCATATATTCCTCGATCTCGACGTATTTGATGAGCGCTCGAGTCTTTCGGCTGCTCTTTCAAATTGAGCCAAAGGTGAAACACTTCGTTTCGGGTACTACAATGAATGGCCACCAAGTACGCGGGGCCGATACCTTACATCCCCCACCGGATATAGTATACGCTCATTATGTTATACGGTGTAACCGCTACTATACGGCATATCGATGAGCTGTCTATTTCGCGCGAGGCGCTTATACAAAATAGGCCAGAGCAGTGATTGGAATATTGTTAACGTAAAAGCGAACGGTACTAACACTAGTGCATAAGCTTCGTTCGGCGAGTTGTCTTCAGCAAAAGCGTCACAGAAAGACAGGTGAGAGCCATTTTCTATTCGCGTTTCCTTCCGCTTACGCCAAGAGTACGTAATGCCAAAGCAAACGGTGGCTTCACTCTTCGCTTGAAAATCCAGTGTGTTCATCTAACTTACCGAAAATTTCAAATTATGCTGAAACATTACGGAAACTAACTATATTTCTTTGTGAGCCTGTATTCTACGCCTGTAAATCGGTCGTGCCGGCGTCATGACACGAATGACAAAACAGAGTGTGGGGGGGTAAGAAGGAGATGGGGGTAGGGGAGGGGAAGTGCCACTCAGAAGAGTGTTGGGGAATAGCAGTATAAGAGAGAAAGAGAGAGGGGGAGAGGAGTCGGAGTTAGAAGAGCTTGTTGTATCGAAGTGTGGAGCGGCTGTCCACGCGTCTGCAATCTAGATCGCCCAAGCCACGAAGACCCATGAAAGAGCGCAAATGACGGAAAGTGATTCAAAATGACCATGCTGGAAACTGAGAGCAACTTTATGATTAGAATAGAAGATCCATTAAAGAAACAGCAATGATCTGTTCGCCTTGCCTGCCGTCGCTCTCCAACGCGCAGTACCCGATAGAGACGAATTAGCCGAGCCAACTGAAGTGTACAATGTGTGTAAGAGCGATGTGTGCGATGAAGTTTGTCGTCCTATAAAAGCGCAGAGAAACGGAGCGGTTAATGTGACGGGAATTAATGAACAATATAGGTGTGGTGTTGAATTGGACAGCGGCACACGTGCAGTGTCATCTTTAGGCTGTCACTGACAATATAGAGAGACGAGCGGTGTTGGCTGAAACTTCGTAAAGGCTAGAAAAGAGTCTAGCTTGTGAGAAAAGTTACGTCGGCGCGGCAGAAAGATTCCGCCTCATTCCGTTTCCATTTCTACGTACAGCCTTCCTACTCCTATATATATATATATATATATATATATATATATATATATATATATATATATATATATATATATATATATATATATATATATATATGGGTGTCTGTGTTCTATTGCGCTTAGTTGGTTAATTCACTACGAACAATTATGCGAAATTATGATTATTCACTTTATGGCCAAATGTATTTTTTCCTGTTGTCGAGCGCATTACAAAACGGCCGATCAAGTTTTTCGTGACAACGTACATGCCGCGTGGGGATTTTTTCAGGCGTTTAAAGGAAGTCCGCGAAGTATGAAATAAGATCACGTGACTGCTCTCATGCGCTAATAGAGTTATCTTACATGCTACCTTTAGGTAGCAGAACGAAAGAAGGGGAATTTTAAGGGCTCGTTTTTGTTCTTTCCTAGACGCAAAATTTATCAGAACTAACAGACAGGAACTAACAGACAGATGTTTTTCGAACGCCGCTAGCAACCGTGCATTGCGGAGAAGCTGAAGCTCAGGCCTATTGTTGTATTTCCCGACGTAATTCGCTGCACCGAACTGGATGAATGCTAGTTATTGCACTAAAATTCATCTCCGGTTGCCTACACGGTATAGGTATGTTGCCTTGCAAAATGGAATGCGGCAAGGCAAAACAAAAAAAAAACAATCACCCCGCAGCATGTGCGTTGTCAGAAAAAACGGGATCGGTCGTTTTGGAGTGCCCTCTACAAACACATTTGGTCATAAAGTGCATAGTAAAAATATTGCATAACAGATGTTAGTTAAGTAACTAATTAAGGTCACCATAAAAATACCTTAACGAACGCCACTTGACGGCATACCATGTATGATTGGTTTCATTCAGTTGCGGTTAATTGTCTTTTGTAAAATCCTTTGTTCTAGTTACGTATATATATATATATATATATATATATATATATATATATATATATATATATATATATATATATATATATATATATATATTGCTAAGAGGTTTATTGGCAGAGAATGCGTGTGAACAAGCAGCGGTCAGCAGCGTTCGGCCAAGCGCAGCAACCACGAGCTCACGGCGATGGCGATGCCGCTGAGGCGCAGAGCAATGCCGCAGAGGCCACTCTTCTTCTCTACAATCGCCCTCCGCAGAAAAAGGCGCCATCCTGGCGGCTTAGGGTGAGGACACAACGATTGGGTCGTAATACGGCTTGATGCGAGAGACGTGGACAAGTTCGCGGCCACGATAGCGTAGATCTGTCGATGGCGTGATGGGCTCCACGAGGTAATTGACGGAGGACGTTTGCTCTACAACGCGGTATGGTCCGAGGTATTTGGCAACGAGTTTTGCGGAGCGGCCGGGCGCGGTAGCGTGTACCCGAAGCCAATTGTAGAGAAGAAGAGTGGCTGGAGCGTCTGGTGATGAGGTCGGGCAACGGCCTCGGCGTACGTGAGCGGAGCGGTGACTGGCGGTGGTTCACGGGCTTGAGGAATAGCTTGCGCGACCTGGTCTTGGATGAAATCGCGGAGCGTAGGTGCCAAACTGCGTGGTTGGTCTGGGACGCTAGACATCAAAGAGAGTTGACGAGCGACCTCGGCGCGTATGAACTCTTGAATCTTCGATAGCAGAGGAGCGTGGTCGTCTCCGATGCCAAGGCTGGCGAGAGAGTCGTCAGGCGCCGAAGGACGTCTGGTGTGAAGACGTTGCCGGCGTAACTCTTCGTAACTCTGGCATAATTCTGTGAGTTCGACGACAGAGCGAGGACTCTTCGACAGTAACATTTGAAAAGCGTCGTCCTCAATGCCCTTCATAATGTGTTTGATCTTCTCCTCTTCGGACATCGACGCGTTCACCCGCTTGCAAAGGTCAAGGATGTCCTCGATGTAGCTGGTGAAATTCTCACCAAGCTGTTGGGATCGAGTACGCAAGCGTTGTTCTGCGCGGAGTTTTCGCGCCTCGGGCCGACCGAAGACCTGGGTGAGGCTGGTCTTGAAAACCGACCACGTAGGAAGGTCAGCTTCGTGGTTTATGAGCCACAGTTTGGCCACGTCCAACAGATAAAAGGAAACGTAACTCAACTTGGAGTCGTCGTCCCATTTGTTGTGAACGCTCACTCGCTCGTACGTGGAAATCCAATCGTCCACGTCCTTGTCGTCAGTGCCCGAGAAGATGGGGGGATCTCGCAGACGCAAGGAACCGGCGCAGAGCAGGGTGGGCGGTGCCGTTGGAGGAGTTGGATGAGTGGCGCCTGCGTCGTTGGGCATGATAGACGGTAGAGTGCGATTCCGAAGTTCCAGGGCGATCGAAACCGAGCAGCCTCCACCACTTGCTAAGAGGTTTATTGGCAGAGAATGCGTATGAACAAGCAGCTGTCAGCAGCGTTCGGCCAAGCGCAGCAACCACGAGCTCACGGCGATGGCGATGCCGCTGAGGCGCAGAGCAATGCCGCAGAGGCCACTCTTCTTCTCTACAATATATATATATATATATATATATATATATATATATATATGTGTGTGTGTGTGTGCGTGTGTGTGTGTGTGTGTGTGTGTGTGTGTGTGTGTGTGTGTGTGTGTGTGTGTGTGTGTGTGTGTGTGTGTGTGTGTGTGTGTGTGTGTGTGTAATGTCTATGATACCTCTTAGTAATTCGCACGCCTCTCTAGAAGTGTCATTCTAGCCCGCGCTTACGTCATATATGCTCGCCATTGTTTCGACACGCATTTGCTTTCGCTCCCATTCGCTAATTTTTATCCTGCGGCTATTTGTGCATGTTCGCTACGCAATCGAATGCGGCAAAAACCGATCGACAAACGTTGCAGGCATTTTCAATACCATCGGATAATTCATTCAATCAGCCATTTACAGGACGCAGATAAACACCTGGCTCAGATGAGAGCAAGCTTACAGCGTTGATGAACATACGCAACAACTTTCAAAATTTCATTTTTTTTTTCAGTCGAACCTGCAGTCCTCATAAAAAGTTCAATGAAGACTGCAGAAGCTCACGGGAAGAGTGTTATAAAGAATGTTATTAGCTGACTGCCGTGGCTTCAGTGTGGTCTGACAAGATTTATTGCAGACTTGGTGATTAATTACGGACTTCGAAGTCTTACCACACACGAGCGAGCGTTCTGTGGGGCCTTCACCAGCACGTCCACAAAGGGACCGCTTACATGAATGAATACAGCGACGAAAATCATCCCAATTTTAATACCGTGTCATTAAACGCTCTCTAGGAGGCGCACACTTTTGTACTTAGTGGAGAGCGCATTAATAATGACGGTTACGAAACTTTCCTAAACTGCGCAAGGGAACCTCCTTGTAATGGAAGCAGCGACTTCGCCTTCGCGGAATTAAGCAAAACGTATCTCCTCCCTGTAAAAGGCCACGAAGTGAGCCATAATTACCATGTAATAAAGATTGGTTATTTCACCCAAAGTGCTGAACATTGAAAGCAAGCGTAAGGTATATTATTCGGTGGAGAGCTCGGACGGCGTAGTAAAAATGCGTGAAAAGTCACGAGTTGCTCCTGACAGGACCTTTTTTTTTATTTTTGCCGCAGAAACAGCACCTATAGACTGATAATAGAGAGAGAGAGAGAGAGAAAGGTTAAGTGAGAGGCAGGGAGGTTAACCAGAAGTTTTTCCGTTTGCTACCCTGCACTGGGGAAGGGGTAAGGGGGATAGAAAGGTAAGGAAGAGAAAGAAAAGAGTAAAAAAAAGGGGGGGGGGGAAACGAACACACTCTAGCACAGGAGCATCATAGTCGTTTTGCGAGGTCGGTTGAGCGGAGAAACTTCAGCAACGCCTTCTTCGCTTTCTGGTTGGAAGCTAGAACGTTTCCAGCACTCCAAGATTGATTGTTCCGAAAGCAGCTGGTCATCGAGGCGTGCTAGCGTTGCTGAGAGCTGTTGTATTTGGGAACTATAATGAGGACAGTGACACAGGACGTGCGCAATGGTTTCCTCGCTGCCACAGTGAGCACAGGCAGCACTGTCTGTCATTCCGATTCGATAAGCAAAGCTGTTCGTGAAAGACACTCCAAGCCACAGGCGGCAGAGGGCTGATAATAAGTGTCTCAGAACGCTTATTAGGAGGAACGTCCGAGTATTGTATGATTCAGAATGAAAATTTTTGTTAATGAGCTTTAGGCGCATGCGCCGGATAGTAGTGGGCCCCTCTTCACGGGAATTCATATGCGTCTCTCCCGCCGCCTGGCCCCTTGTAATGTCGCGCAGCTGGTCTTCCAGGGCGGGGGGGGGGGGGGGGGGGGGGTTGGACAACAAGATCTTCCATCGCTCTCTCAAGGGGTTGGACAGGATGGTGTTGCAGGCGGCTGCAGGCTCTCGAATGCGCATGAGAAATGACCAGAAAAAAAGAATAAGTATACAAATCCCCCGCAGTTGGCAATGCCCAATAAAAAGGATTACTGCAGACAGGTTTAGCTTTACATTTGCTGTTTTTTACAGCGAAAGCTGTTATGAGATCATTTCACCGGCCGTTTTTGGTGCCGTAGTTGTCCGCCGCCGCCGCCGCCGCCGCCGGTGTCCGTAACCAGTATCGCTCGAAATAAGAAAAAAAACTAAATAAGAAAAATTTCCAGGATGGAACGAGGTTCGAACCTGGGCCCTCTGCGTGGGAGCCCAGTATTCAACCTCTGAGCCATTCCGGTGCTTGAAACTGCTTTGCAAAAAGGCCCTATACAGGCTTCATGTCGGGAAGGAACCACATTAGCATATGCAATATAGCGTGGTAGAAGAGTAAAATAAGCACCAAGCGTCGCACAACGCGAATTATGTAACCAGGCGTCATACAATGCGAATTGCGCAACGAGTACGTTGTTGAATGCTTCCAACCCATTACAAAGAGCTCTGCCATAATTCTTCATCGTCATCACGCACATCATCAACGAAGTACGCATAATGCCTTACATGCGTTTAGCAGGTACCACGGCTGTCTGTAAAATGACGAAAAATGGCACAGTGCCTACTGCCCTACTTCTCAAAAATTACAATGATTTATAGCGTAGTGGGTTCCTCGCAACTGCACTTCTGTTGGTTGCCAAGGAAGCCCATGGCTCCCATGATTCATTTCCTCAGGGTCTCAATAAAGTCAATTCTCTCTCTCTCTCGCTCTACGTTTCTCCGGTTAAAGTGTGTTATAAAGCGTGGTGGCACAGTTACATAACGACCGGGCGTCACACAACATGCATTACTTAACTAGTGGGTCGTTTAAAGCTTCCAACCCATTACAAAGGGCGCAACCATAATTATTCATCGTCATCAACCGCCGCATCAACAAACTGCACATAATCGCTTACATATGGTACCTCGCTTCTTCGCAGAACAACGAATAATGTCGCGCTGGGTGCTTCCAAACTTCCCAAAAATTACGCTTTGTGGCGTAGTGGGTACGTTGCTAATATACCTGTATTAGTAGCCACAGGAGAGTTTATAACGCGCTCTAGAAAAGCCGCTCTTCCAGCTTTCGCTGTGACTGTGCTGCGCTTTCCGCGCAGGCCTGGCGTTTTTTTTTTTTCGTGCAAACCGCACGCGTTCGCTGCAAATCGTCGTTCAGCAACAGAGTTAGTGCTGTTTTGAATTCGGGCCTCGGACGAATTCACAAAACTACTCTTCGAAAGTTCCTTCTTTTCTTTTTGCCATTGGTGGACCGATCCGCTTCGCTAATGATACATGCAGCGTCCGCGTATGCTAAAATAATGTCTCACGAACACTTTTCGGGTAGGAAGTTTTTACGGCTATGTGCCCGGGCCTTCCAGGCGTGCAAGTAAACTGAAGCCGATTCGGCTACGCACGTCTTCATGCACGTCACTGCCGAAAGCTCGCACTTCACAGCTAATACAGCACTTCACAAGACGCACCGAGGGACTTCAGAAAGAAGCACGTGTAGTATAGGACCCAGCTTAAACGACAAACCGCGAGCTGAATCCCTGTCGAAGGTCCTTCGCGAGGTCACAGAAGACTCAGCGGAGCCCGTTCCCACCTCCATGCCATTCCAGGCGGGCCCATTAACAGGGAAATCAACTTAAGCCTGCCAGGCCTGCAAGGCGTAGCCAGTCGTCGGCAGCGATACCGCACAGCGTGCCGCCGGCGCTATTGTTCCTTACCGATCGACGCCTGCAATCCCATTCGGCTCATTTCAGCATCTGACGCCTATCTCCACCACTATATCACACCCCTTCGCCCCTGCGTTGCCTCGTGAGCCGCGCCATTGACCCTATCGTTAGCGCACGTGTTGCAAGTCCCAGCACATCGACGAGTGGCCTTTTGTTACCTCGCGGAAGGGCCCTCATTGTTTGCGCGGCTACCCGGGCTCGGGAAGAGTTGGGTAACCACCACCGCTCCTTCCGCGCCCCTCCGCTTCACGAGAAATTGCCTGAGTACTCAGCGGTATACACCGCTCACAGTATGTCCGATTGTTAGGTGCCCATTGATTGAGAGGAAAAAAACATGGTTGATCCCTCCGTCATAGGAATCGGAATAACACGAAAGTAAAACGTGTCCTTACAGAAGTAGGTGAATGTTTGCTATACCTTTATATAAGAGAGTGTGCATAATTGTATATAGATGTCTGGCAGCTATAGCACCGTTTAACGTTGATGCACCCACTTTGATGCTTGGTGCTTCATCTCCATCCCGACGACTAACGTACGCGTTTAACAATTAAACAAACCCTTGTGGTAGCTGTAGTAGTTAACGGTGAAAGCCTAATCAGAGAACCAGGTGTGATAACCAGAAGAGCGTCGCATATTGGACGCAGAACTTGGTCGCCATCCCGCGGCATGTTAAAGTGTGATTGAACACCACAGCCGGACTAGAGGGAAACGCAAAGCGCGTCGCGCTGCCCCTGTAGCCCGGCCGCGATTTTTCTCGGGCCGAGCGCGTCTGCGGGGAACGCGGTGTTACGACCAGGTGAGGCAGGCGCGCGTCGCAGAGCTATTTTTGGTTTGGATTAGCGTGATGCTATGAGCGAGGCCGACGCTTTTACGACGCTTGCGCTAAGGTCGCCCCCTCACGGTGTGTTAAGGCATTCACAAAATTGAATTTCTAATCAAAAAGCGCCGAATGGGAGGGACGTGTAACGCGTTGCAGGTGTTAATCGTGGAGGCCACAGTAATGACGAATTACTTCACTTTACCGCTCCCACAGGGCAACACCACCCCGCCGATCTGGCGAGTGGTAGATATAAAAGGCGCGTTTGTAAAGCCTCTAGAGTCTGTGACCGTGGCGCAGTGGATAGCGTGCCCGGCGTGTGTGGTTGCGGAAAGAGCGGTCGTGGGTTCGACGCCCGTTGAGGGAACTTTTTTCTTTGCCATCTGATCGTGTATATTTTTTCAACGTCATTTCCGTGACGGAAATACGTCACTGAAGGCTTGGTGGACCCCGGCATAAAACACTTTCGTGTTAAAACTTGGAGAGCTGTCATGTAACGGCGGCGGTGGCGTAACGGGATGCGCCCTGGCCTCTCTTATCAAAGGCCATCGGCACATGCCGTCGGTCAGTGCGATATATCGCTGCTGGGCCCCTTGATACAACGTCTACAGAGCGGCGAGCGCTTGCAGGAGTGAAAGTGGCCATGAATCCAACCGGGCCGTTGTGTATACCGCCAAGGACATGCCAAACGACGAGAACAAAGTTCGCGTAGGCTGTAACGGGAACGCAGCAGTAGCGATAGTGCACGTGGAAGGTCTCGTGCGTGCTACAGAAGGTGTGCGGACACCAGGAATGACGCGACCGAATACACAACTGACATTTTTTCCAGGCGTTAGAAAGCGTACTAAGTGCCTAAGTTATGGCGCATCTAAGAAGGGCATGGTCGTATAATCTTGCAAATGTGCTCGCTCCATATTCATTGTGGGCTGCATCCATGGTAAGAGGTGGTGTGCGCGAAATGGAGTGCCTCCGTCTTGCCGCCCGAGTTTCTCCGCGTCGTTCTTTAACCGTACGTGTCGAATACGAAGACGCAAAGCCTGGGTAGCCAATCATGAAATTATTCGGAAGGGATCCTGGGTCGATTTCGAAAACATTTGTAGGCCCCGTTACAACTCCCGATTGACAAATGTCTGAATTTGATGGATGAAACTTACAGGATGTCAAAGAACTTGGAGAAAAAGTTAAGGACCACGCAGCGCACGACCCCACGAAGCGGAAAATGCTAGGCGCTACGTTGGGAGATTTGAAGACAGCAGAACGGGTCAGAAAACAAGCACGGGTAGCCGACATTCAACATGACATTAAGCGAAAGAACCAGACCTGGTTACAAGGGTACAAGGGTAAGCATTACAAGGGTAAGCATGTACCAACTAGCCCAACAAAAAGTTCTATTAAACCAGACCTGGGCTGGCCACACAATGCGTAAGACTCGCAGCCGACAACCGCACCGAGTTGCATGTGGTGACAAAATTAAGAAGTTCGCAGGCATACAATGGAATCGCCTCAACCAAGATAGGGTAAATTGGATATCATTAGGGGAGGTATTCGTCCTGCCGAATATGTAAAATAGGCTCATAATGACGACGATGGTGATGAGTTGAGCAACCTCCATCAAAGCAGAGTTGCCGCATCTGCTTCCCTTGAGGAGCCAAGGGGAGGGGAGCTGTCCGGCGTCTCTAGCTCTAACGCGGTCACTCTCACTCGGATCGAACCATCATGAAACCATCGTGGTATTCCATCGTGAGATACCATCATGGAACCACAGAATTTCGCCCAGGTTTCAGTTTCCTTGAACATTTTGAGTTCATGGCTTAGAAATCTAGACATACAATATCAACAATGTGCTTCAATATCAACAATATCAAGACAATACAATACGTGGAAACCGAACAGCTTGGAAGCCAAGGCTGTAGAATACAAGCTCGGAAAGCAAGACTATAGAAAACGTGGGGAACCGGACAACCACAGATTTCTTAGAAAATAAGAGGGAAAACAAGGTCAAGTCGTCGTGCCCTAGGCGCCGGCTGCGGCCACTACATATTAAAATAGACCATGCGCACTACTGCAATGAACCCTGTAATAGGATGGACGATTGTGCGCGAACCCATCAACCGGCAGCTTATGTTCCTTAGGTAACTAGAAAACCGACTGAAGCGCTTTGCATAAATTGTGTGATCTATCATAAGTGTTCAAATATGCGTATTGCTGTAGATTGAAAGCCGTTTTGGGGGCCCTCCCAAATGCATTCATGTTCAGAAGAGCCGTTTCCGAAAGTCTTAGCAGGCGACCTTTCTTATAAGTGCTCTTTGACACTGACCGAGTGTCATCGCTATAAGAATACGTCGAGCGAGCGAATTGGCTAAAATTTTCGCTTGGGCACATATATAACGTAAAAGGTTTGTGTGAGTCGGGGCCATGATCAGGAGAAAAAAACTTGGAGCACGCTTGAGCTTCGCCTTCAAGAGTAGAACGCGATAGCGTAATCGGGTCCCGTGCGCATCGCCTTCTCAATTGCTATCTTGGCTTCGGTTCTCGGTGCATGCCTCAGCCTTGCTGTAAGGAAGCGAACGACAGTGCGCGTAATATTGACCGTTTCAAACTATCCTATAGAATGTCTGCTGCAAGTACAGTTGTTAAGTTCCCACTAGGCCATTATTCTTCCTTTTGCGAATCAGCGAAGAGCCCACTACGCGTCCGTAAGGCAACACGCGAACCTACACATCTGCTCACATTGTTGATGCCTTTGCAGCTGATGATGATTAAATATGTCTCAGCGCTTTGTAATGGGTGGGCCTTTAAAACACACTGAAGTAGAGCACCAAGTCGGGCTAGTTTCGCCCGAGCTGTTTTCCTCGTCTTTGTCTTTGTGTTTTTAGCGCAGTTTTAGTGGCCTTTAAAACACCCACTCGTTGCGCAATTCAGATGTTTAGACGCCTGGCGCGATTCAACGTTTCTGCCACGCAATATTACATGCGTTAAGGGGGCTCCTTCTACTACATGACATTCATATAGTGTTTTTTGTTGTTGTTGTTTTTCCGAAGCAGGAAGAAGTAATAGCGTGGCTCTGAGGTAGAACACCTGCTTGTAACGCAGACGGCCTGGATTCAATTCTCACTCGAACGTAAAATTTTTCATTATTTACTTTATTTGCATCTTTCTCGATTTTTCTGTCACGAGCAAGATGATTATTTTTCGCTCTAAACCAACGACGCCGGCGCCGGAATTTTTGCGAAACGAGCTCTTATACACTCTCGCGTTAATAAAAGAATGCCGTGTAGAGCCTCGTTAAGTTCCAATACGATTCTCCTGTCGAAAAAAAAAAAACGTTCTGCCCTGATGGCATATAAAAGGTGGTGGTGTTCAATGCAAAAAGTCTATAGCCACGGCCGCTACAGGCCGTGGTAGCGTACAAACATATATAAATGCGAAAATACAAAAGATATGCCCCTCGCAATTATGATGTGCCCCCGTGTTTATACAACCGCGCGCACCTCCTACTATTGTTCTTCGCGCAACAATGCTAATTGTTAGAAGCGCGCGGTGATTATGTATACCGGCCGCTTGTTTGCATTGTGCTCGCTCGTGACACGGATCGCAGTTCGTGCCGCGAATGCAAAGATATCGTGGGGGGGCGTTTTACGATGCATTTCGCCTTCTTTCATTTCTTCACTCCTAGCGCACACCTTGAGACACTACGCCGAAAAGAAAAAAAAAAAGGAAACGAATAGAAAGGAGAGGGTGAGAATAAAACGAGAGATAAACGAAGCCACACTTAGCTCGGGCCGCTAGTGCGGGACTGATAAATGAGACAAAATTGGACCTGTTAAAAAGTTTTTTTTTTCTTTTCTTTTCACAACCCACGTGAAAGCGCCGATATAGGTGAAGGTACGCGCAGCCTTGATAGGCAAGCCTACAAACAGCGCTTGTGAGAGTGTGTGTATGGGGGTTTTCTACCTGGAAGCTGCTGTTATTACGCAACTTCTCGAGCGGCTCGCATCGTGCCGCACTGTATACACTACACCAAGCCACCACCTCCATGAAACTACCGACAAGCTCTAGCATGTGCTGACCCCAACAGTACCTCGGTCAGGGCGAAACGGACGGGAGTATCCAGCGTTCGCGAGCTTCGCTTATATCTTGGGCGCTGAATGCAGTGAGGCACACTTGAAGGGGAGAGGTGTTTAAGGATGCCCGGCTGGGTGAATTGGAGGGTAGGAGGCAGGTCATGCCTCGAGGGGAGACCTCGCAACATAGCCGCAATTAATTACGGACCTTGTACGTCCCGCCCTCCACGCTGCCCTTACAACGTCGTGACGAGACAATGTAAACAAGTCAAAGAAAGGAGAGACGTTGTTGCTGCTTACAGCCGCTTCACGTGTTCTGTGAAGCGATGCGCCCTACGCAAATTGCCGCGTGCGTATGTATGCCGCGGATGGGGCGACGGGAGAGTTTTAAAGAGAAGGCGAGGCGCGACGGAAGAGCACGCGATCGACGGGAAAGATTTAACACCGATGGCGTTTATCGAGTGATTAACATGACACGTGGGACGCGGGCCGCGCCAGCGAATCGCGATGCTGTCCGCAAAAATTGCGATGTTGTAGTGGCTCGCGTGGGCGAAATAATGGCGCCGTACGCGGGAATTTCATCGCACGATGCGCCGCATACGCTGCGGTCAAGGATCGTGCTGCTCCGATGCTGAGGACAGCAACATAGAGGCAGCGATTGTTTTGTTCGCGCTTCAGCTGCCCCCTGCATGTAGACCTATAGCACTACTGTATGCAGTAAAACGCGTTTTTTTCTAAGCGCAGAAAAAGGTTGTCCCTTCTTCGATGCATCAGGGGTTGTTGCGCTTGTTCTTGAGTTGCTGGTGCTTCCAGACTGGATCCTAAGATAACGCAAAATGCCCAACACGACAATCTCTATTGATCATTTTTATCGAACTTGTAGCGCACTCATTATCAGTGTTCTATAGAGTGAAAACTTTCTTGCTTTTCAGCGTGTTTTTTGTGCTAAATTAAAAGGAGAAATGATTGTCTTGTATATTGCCACAGATTGGAATGAGTGTTTAATACTCTCCCCTCGTATTTGTCTTGATAGCGCTAATTTTCCGACAGGAACAGTGATATTAACAGTGATGATAATAACAGCATGACTAGAGATGCTGTTTATTCGTGCTATCACGTCCACTTTTTTTTCCAGATGTTAAATGGGCCTCCATAACTTGAATATTACGTTCAATGTAGCTACCCGCAGCGGCGCATTATTATCATCATAAGGCTGTTTTTGTGTCTATCGCCGAGCGAAGGCCACACCCAGCGATTTCCAGTGGCCTCTGTCCTGAGCTGATTCCAAGTTATATAAACTTGCTAATTCCATAATTTCTTCACGCCACCTAATTCTCTGCTGTCCTCAAACGCGCTTTCGTCGCGCTCTCCCTTTCAGTATTTTTGGTACCCATTTCGTAAAGCATTGTAATTATATATAAACGACATCAATTACATACAAGTCACAAACGTTTAGCAGACTAACAGTGCACTAAAATGGAAACCTTCAGCACGAACCTAACGTTTAAATAGGAGATCTTACCTTGATCTTACCCTACAAGCCAAGACCGTCACTTAAAACAGTGACATCGCACGAAGGCTTGTTTCGCCCAGTGTACAACACTTAAAATCTCTATAATAATGTGAAATATTTGTCCTGTAAAAACATGATGACGTCATGCACAGGGGATTCTATATAAGCACAGGGGATTAAGCACAGGGGATTCTTGACAGCTGCCAAAAGTCAGAGAAAGGCTGGAAAAAGTTACAAATCACAGATATGCCGCAGCCGAGGAGTAGAACGGAAAACTTCCATAGTTTGGCCCCATAATGAGTGACTGTGGTTCACTTCGCAAAACTCTGCACAGCCATCCGAAAACCAGACAGGCCGAGAGCTGGTTCAATACTATTGGGAGAGATTTTAAGGGCAGGGAACTCACCAGGAAATAGGTGAACGAAACGAAGTAGTCGAAACACTATACATAGACACTCGCAAAGAAAAATCAATGTCATAAAGAAGAATTTTATTTAAGAAAATGTTAGCGATATTTCAATATTGCGTGTATGACAATCTTGCTGGTTCGTTTGGTCCGCACTAGCCAGAAGCATTGATGAAGGACTATCTTGTATTTTATTATTTCATAGTAAGATAAACACAAGTGGAGAGCGAAACACCTGCCTGCTTCTGTTTTCATCCAAGTGTGCTGTTCAGTTTTTCACGAATGGCGAGAGGGCGATTGACGATTACGGAAGCATCGCGAAAACTGTGTACCGCTTTTCAAACGGCTAACACATCCGTTAAAGCGCTCAATGGCTGCTGACTGGCTATTTCATCAGCATAAGATAGTGCTTCATCGCTAAGCTACATGACGCGCGATATCTTTGTACTCCCACCTGAGACAAAGAATCAGTTACAATGCGTGCTGTAGCAAAGCGAATGTCTGAAGCGATGGGAGCGTTCGTGATACAGACATTGTTATGACCGGCTGTCGGTGGCGAAGCACTGACCAAGAGAATCGGCGGACGAGGTGTTCTCCCGCTGCTAGAACACCTGTATCCTTCCTGGAAACGAAATTCCTGGGACGGCGAGTGACCAACAATGGGCAGAATCTCGGCCTCAAAGTCTGGGACGGCGATGCCGGAGACAATGGACCACCTGGGCTTGGCTTGGTACGCTGCCAAAGCCACCTGACGGGTATGTTTGGACGGGAGTCTCCGCAACCCTTTCGCTGCGTCGGGAAAAGATCTGCATGGGCAAGCACGAGGAACCTGTTCTGCTTCTCCCCCACCTGCGTGTCGACAACCGCAGGACTCTTGCCGCTTCAGGTGTGCCATGACCCCTCCGCGACAGTGAAATGGACTGTGCCATGGTGGGAGGTGTCGTGTGTGTGATTGGTGGTCATCAAGAGGGAGGAGCCAAACTGAGGGGTTAAAACGACGATGCTGAGTGAGAAATGGGGCTCTGAGCCCTCGGTAACAGGCTCATCCAATGCGTTCGTCGCTGAACTCTTTCCTTGTAACTATGTAATTGAGTGTATCAAAAGTGCCAGTAAACTTGTTATTGTTTTCCCATCTTGCTAGCATCAGTTCCTCAACCCGGAGACTCGACTACGCTACCAAACGGAGTCCGGGTACGACGCTGCCCTCTCGTAGCAACAGCATGGTTGCCGATGAGGGACGGATCTAAATACACCGGCACGACAACAGGAGTCAGCGGTAGGATTGATCCGAATACCCGGTCGCAACAACTGGTGGCAGCGGTGGGATTGATCCAACAACCCGGTCGCAACAACTGGTGATCAGCGCTGGGATCTGAAGCTACAAGCGACAACAACAGTCGGCCTAAGGGAATGCGGCTGTCTCGAGACATCGATCACGTGTGGGTGAGTGCTTGGCTTTTCCTTTGATGTGGACCAGGTTCTAAACGAGGGTTTTAGAACTGGTAGATAACTTTGCCGAGAGACTCAAGGTTACGTACTCTCGGATAGTTATTTTGGAAGTAGCGGGCACTCAGGACGATCATGGATTTAGAGAAGCTGCAGGAGCCGGACTTGTTGCTGTTATGTGAGGAATTGGGGATCGATACGAAGGGTTTGGCAGGAAAATCCTTAATCATACAGGCAATCATTGATTTGGGGGCCGATGATGAGGAGCTCTGTGAAGAATGGGAGTGCATCAATCAAAAAAAGGAAGAGCAGCTCAGAGAGCGTGAAAGAAAGGAACGCAGTGAGCGTGAAAGAGAGGAAAGGTGGCGTGAGCGCGAGATTGAGCTCCGCAAACTAGAAGTCAAGGTAGAACTCCTGGAGTTGAGTAAGAGGTCGGGCAGTTGTCCCCAGCGAGTGGTACCTCCTCTCAACAGGAAGGCAGAGTTCAAGATGTCAAGGTATATGCAGCCATATGTGGTATCAGGGGATATCGGCCTATATCTTGCAGAATTTGAACAAATGTGTGAGGAACTGTCTTTTGAGCGAGGCATTTGGTCTCAGGGGTTACTTTCAGTTCTGCCCAGTGAGGCAGTTGAGGTTGTTGCGCGACTCAGTGAGAAGGACGTGGACAACTACGATGTAATTAAGGCATCTTTATTCCAGAGTTTCGGAATATCTGGTAGGAGAGAGGAAAGCAAGAATGGTATGCAAAGGGATCCTTCTCCTGAGAACAACGAGCGACAGGTCGCCGTTGGCGAGATCGCGCCAGAGAAAGGCCCGCCGTTTCATGAGAGCATGAAAGCAGAGCAGGTTGAGAATGAGGCCTTGGCCGGTTTAGAGTTAGGGACAATTCCAGAAGACGTTCCTTTCGTGGACGAGGTTGGTACCAGCCGCCCTAATGGGGTCAAGGAGAAGCCGGAAACCTTCCTCGTGCCTCGAAAGGACGTTTCGGAATCGTCAGAAGTAAACACGGTTAGCGTGCTGGCTAACCATAGCAAGGACGTGACGCTTCAAGGGTTAGGCAATACCGTCGGTGAGGGCCCAGATTTAGATTTTATCAGCGCTGACGCAGATAATTTGGCCCGACAGTCCGACGCGGCGGAGAATTCAAGAGGTGTGAGCGAGATAGAAGGTGTAGCGGAAACACCAACGAGCTGCATGGCTCCGCATGTCGCAACCCGAAGCGAGGATGAAGGCGTCGAGGGAAAGGATGTTTGCCGAAAACGCAGAAAAAGAAAGCGGCGGAAGCATTCGGCACAGAGAAAGCTTAAGAAAGGTCCCAACCCGGCGCGAAAAAGACAAAAGGGTAGGGCACAGGACAGTTTGCGGAAACGTAAATTGAGGCATTCATTCATCCGCAGGTTGCGCGAGAGGCACAGAGGGAGAAAGCAAGGTGCCCTCCCACGACGGAAGGCGAGGTTGGGATTGACAGCTTCGGGAGAGCACCTGGGTCCAAGTCGTCAAAGTCGAAAGACCAGTGTACGGCGGGTAACAAAGCACCGCCGCGCGAAGGCGAGCACAAAGGGAGAATGGACAGGGTTTCCCCCCCGTTTCTGGCATTCCATTCGCCTTCCTGAAGGGAGCCGGCCGAAGTGCCGAATGAAGCGTGACTGTGGAATACCACTGATAGCTCGTGCATGTTGTAGCCTCTGGCGAGCTAGAAAGTCGGCTGGACCGCGGCCCCATCGGGTACGATTCAAGCGAATCTAATTGAGAAAAGGGGAACGGTCAGTTCGAGTAATTTTGCAGGTGCGTGCAAACTAGGGTTACTTATTGTTTTGTTAGGAATGTAGAATTCAGCCAGTTTATTTTTGTGTGTTATGAGATGCGGTGTAAAGGTTTAATAAGAAAAACCGCGCAGTAGTAAAGGGCTGAAGAGAGCATCGAAGTTCTTTAATCTTTAGGATGAACTTCTGATGAAGATGGTTTTAGCGCGAAAACTGTAAATTTTCTAGTTTCGAAAGGTTTATGTGCGATATCGTATGCGTTCATCTTCATGTCGATTTGGGGTGAATAAGCATTTGAGGAGAGATATCTGCATCAGTTTGCAAAATGAGTTTGGCACTGAGCGGTGCAGTTTTCGTTGCGCGCTATTAGAATTGACAGGCATTTGGTGCAAGGTTTTAGCATAAAACCAATGCAAATGTTTGAGGTGCTTTAAAGTGTATTGCACCTGGGGTTATTTTTTTTTGTTCAATGCGTGTTGTAACGTAACGTAAGGTTAAGCTTTTAGAATAACTAAGAGGGAAAGGGTGAGTGGTTAGTTGTACTTTGTCTTTTGCAACGCTATAGGAGTGAGGTATTGAGGCGCTCAGGAGAGCACAGTGGTTTTTATCAGAGGCGTTGGCATGGACAGGTAGCTTTTAATCGAATGAACCTGTTAGAAGGCAGTGTTTATCCCATTATGTTTTGTTCTTTTTTTTGTGAGGAATTAATGATCGAGTGATCACATTAGCAGATCATTAAGCTTTTCCTGACGTTGAGATGTGAGCGATAGTTCAGAGAGGTATGATACGCGGTCGAACCTTTTGTTAGGGTTCTGACTGTAAAGGATGAGAAGATCGTTTTGCAAGTGCAATCGTAGACTATTTAGGTCACGGCGTAGGCCTAGGTTTTAGGAAACCTAGTGAGCTTAAGAGCTCAGAAGTAGCAGACTATCCACGGCCCAAAACAAAGACGGACGAAGGGGCGTTTTGGGGCTCGCTGGAATGCAGTCTTTGCATCGGAAGTTATTCATCGTTGGTCACCCCTTGACCGATGTTGTTCGCGGAAAACAGGCGAAAGTAGTCTAAGATGAAAAGAAGGAGGCTGCCTTCTTAAGCGTGAAGGCGGTAGTGATTAACCGTCCGGTTTTGCGAGCTCAGGATTTCGACCGAGAATTCACGGTCCAGAGTTATGTGAGCGATCGAGGCCTAGGTGCCGTTCAATCTTAGAGGGATGACGAAGGTAATGAACATTCCGTGCTCTACTTGAACCGAAAATTGGGTTCTCGAGAGATGGCGTACTGCGCTTCAGAAAGGGGGTGCGCTTGCATTGTGTGGGCCATTCATTAGTTGCAGTGTTATCTCAGAGGCGTCAAATTCGGCATAGATACGGATCGTTATCCCCTTGCCTGCCTGCAAACCGCGACATCTAAGAACAGTCACCTTCTGAGGTGGAGCTTGATTTTAGGTAATATCTTTTCGACATTAAGGATAAGAAGGGCAAAATTTGAGTGGAAACGCTGACGCGCTTAGCCGCTCTTTCTAAGCGAGTCTGGGGTGCTCTTCCCAATGTCTTGAAATTGATATATGAGTTTTTTTTTTTCGTGCAACTATTTGATTGAGTAAAGTAGCACGTTCGGTTCCTCAGCATAAGTAAGTCCTGAGAGTTTTGAGTGTCAGCTTTTCGTATAAAGCTAATAATGAAAATTTGTTTACCAACCCTCTTTTGGCCTGGTTTGCTCGGAGGCGGCCGAGTGCTTGCTCTGCATGTGGTTGAGTTTCAGAGAGGCCGCTGAATTTGGGTTGCAACTGACCAGACAATGCTTCAAGCGAAGACGAGCTTTGGACATTCAACGGTGGCGAATTTCGTCGACCCTTCGAGCAGCAGCGATGGCTGCTACCCTCCGTTTCTCCACTGGCGAGGGAGGAGGCTGTTATGACCGGCTGTCGGTGGCGAAGCACTGACCAAGAGAATCGGCGGACGAGGTGTTCTCCCGCTGCTAGAACACCTGTATCCTTCCTGGAAACGAAATTCCTGGGACGGCGAGTGACCAACAATGGGCAGAATCTCGGCCTCAAAGTCTGGGACGGCGATGCCGGAGACAATGGACCACCTGGGCTTGGCTTGGTACGCTGCCAAAGCCACCTGACGGGTATGTTTGGACGGGAGTCTCCGCAACCCTTTCGCTGCGTCGGGAAAAGATCTGCATGGGCAAGCACGAGGAACCTGTTCTGCTTCTCCCCCCACCTGCGTGTCGACAACCGCAGGACTCTTGCCGCTTCAGGTGTGCCATGACCCCTCCGCGACAGTGAAATGGACTGTGCCATGGTGGGAGGTGTCGTGTGTGTGATTGGTGGTCATCAAGAGGGAGGAGCCAAACTGAGGGGTTAAAACGACGATGCTGAGTGAGAAATGGGGCTCTGAGCCCTCGGTAACAGGCTCATCCAATGCGTTCGTCGCTGAACTCTTTCCTTGTAACTATGTAATTGAGTGTATCAAAAGTGCCAGTAAACTTGTTATTGTTTTCCCATCTTGCTAGCATCAGTTCCTCAACCCGGAGACTCGACTACGCTACCAAACGGAGTCCGGGTACGACGCTGCCCTCTCGTAGCAACAGCATGGTTGCCGATGAGGGACGGATCTAAATACACCGGCACGACAACAGGAGTCAGCGGTAGGATTGATCCGAATACCCGGTCGCAACAACATCTACACAAGTACGTACACGTGCCATTCGAGAAGCGAACGAAGCAAGAAACAGCAAATTATAGGAATGCAACGTTCGGCCACGCCCGTGACACTGCCAGTATCATACTTGGAAGACGAATGGCCCAACACGGAAGAAGCTATCTGTAGCCCAAGTGTCTCTATACATCACGTCAGCAAACGGTGGCTGCAGAGACTGTAGTCAACGGGGGTAACCTCGCATTGGCCGGTCAGCTTACAGAGGCCGATACAAGATTAACGTCCCTGACATGTATCTTCACCGCATCCGCCTGTTCGCTGCGTCAGCAACATACGCCCCTCTTCCCCGATAAAGATGGCCGCTAAGGTGCACCGCCTCTTTGGCCTCTGGACGGCAGCAAAGAGAAGGGCGCATCGCGTGCCGGAACATACAGCCGACCGCGGTTGAGCCGATCGCGCTTGCAGATATGAGAACTATGGCGAGCAAGATGGATACTTCTCGCGCGCCGTTTTGCTTTATTATTCACTTCGCTTGACGGTTGGCGAGACGGAGGGCCTCGGCCCTGCCGGTGCACGCGCCCCAGAGATATAACCGCTAGATAGAGGGTATAAACGCCATTCAGTGGGCAACCACTGTTTAGTACGATGCACACACCCCCTTGTATACCCGCCCGTTGCAACCGTAGAGCTTGTCGGTCCTGTAGATCGCTTATATACGGATCAACCCCCTTGGCTCGGGGCGGACCACTATTCCCGGCGCCTGAGATGCATCTCGAGAGAATTCCTGGTCGGGGTGTGAAACGAGAAATCATTCAAGCGTGCACTCAGTACCCGACGTGCTCTGGGAGAGATGAGAGATTAAGGAATGTAATGAAGGAGAAATTAACCGAGGTACACGTGACCTTGAAGTGATTTGCATTTCAGATGCAACGCACCTTTTACGTAGTTCGTGACTTGGTTATCGAGAGCCGCATGAGAACGTTTTCGTCATGAAGCTGTGCATGACAAATGGACGCCATTAAGGAGGTACACAGCCGAAGAAGTACTATAATACCTGAACACTTCTTTAATGACAGATATTACCCCGATAACGCGAACGAGCCCTGAAGATATCAAAACCGAGGATGAAAAAAAATAAAGAATAAATTCCGGGACGCGGTGCAATACCGCCAGTCGCTTGCAGTCAAAGCCAGGCCGCACCACTCGTGACGTAACAGTAAAGTAGTTAAAATAACCCGTCATTTGCATCAGTGCTGATATGCGTCTAACGATCCATCATGGGCGCCGTTATAATAATCGTAGCAAGCTACGAGCCAGCGAGGTTTCCTTAGAAGTCAATGCGTCCGCGTGAAAGCGCGTGTTTGTTGGCAAGCCGCCGAAGGCAATTCGAGTCGTAGAACGAACATAAAAAAAAAGAAATAAAAAGCGAGCAACAGAAGAAACTATGCAGTATACGTGCCAGCGATCACATGCATGTTGAACAATAGCAGAAGCGATAAAGTGAGAGTGAGAGAGATCGAAAGGATCCATCACGACAGTGGGGTCACGTAACGCGTTCCGTTTAGGATCACGACTGAACATCGCCCCCCGTGGCTACGTACGCATCGTCGCTACGAGGATACTGCCCGCGTTTCAGAGGCTCGTCGTTGCCCGATGCAAGGCCGCGTGCGAACGGCTCACCGCGGCGAAGCGGAGTGCCGCGACAAGCGACGCCTGCAGCAACGACAGAAACAACAACAAAGTCACGCAAAAGCATCGGAAATGCCGCAACAGGCTTTTGCCACAGTCAACGGTGATGACGACATTGCGTCAGCGCCGGATGCTGTCACGTGCTCGTGATGGCTTCACCGCAAGGCCACGACAGTTGAGGCGTTGTACACCGTGTCGCACCGCGCACGGGCTCTCGCTGACTCGCGCGTTCTTTTACGATGCGCGGTGCGTTGATCGGTGCTGCTCCTATAGACGCGAATTCGTGAAGAGAACAGACGCTCACCGCATGCAACAAAGCAGGGAGGTTTTCTGACATTGGCCTCCTTGAGGAGGAAGGAGAAAGGAGCGTCGGTAGATAACCAGGAGTCGGCCCAGCAAGCGATGTTGTCGCATTGAGCTTATGTTTTCCACCGCCGCGCTATAGTGCAGCTCAGCGCACACCGTTCTAAGACAAACGGATGCGACGGCTGTTTCACTCGCACTGTAATGTAGGCGATAAACGTGTACGTTGCAACACAGGAGCGAGGTTTCACAGACACATCGGGAGAAAATGTGCACAAAGCGGTATCAGACTGCACTGAGGACGCCTTTCCTGCGTGTGTTCTTTTTCTCTCCTTTTTTATTTATTTCTTTCCTGTGTGTGTGTGTTTCTTCTCGTTTTCTCTCTCTATTTGCACCCTATTTGCACCGTCCTTCCAATCGCTGCTTCTTACCCCCCGTACCGGGCAACAAACCGGATGCTAATATCTGATTAACCTCCCGGCCTTCTTCTTCATCTCTCTCTCTCTCTCTCTCTCTCTCTCTCTCTCCTCTCTCTCTCTCTCTCTCAGAGCAGTCGAAGAGATGCGGAGAAATTAAAACCTTCGGGGAATCAAACTCACTGGGCCAGTTTGGCCGAACGCTGGTGCATGTTTTGAGGTCACACTTAGAGTACATTCACAATAGACTCTCCTGGAAGGGTGACTGTGTGATTTAATGCACGCTCCTGTATAGTAGAGTATGAATCACGCTTGCCTAGAGCGGTCGAGCGCGTGTATACCTCTGGACGCCGGCGCCGTCCGCGACTGCTAAATGGCGTTAACTAAAAGCTCCGCCTATAGCGTGCGGTATGACTATGTTTGTTATCATGGCGTCCATCTTCGCGCATTTTTGCAATAAGCGGCTGCTGAAGCGGCCCACTGGCCGCTCTAGCTAAGTTGTGGTTGAGACTGTACATCTTCTTCCCATACATGACTGGCCACGTTAAAAAGACGCCACGTTGCTCCATGCTTCTCCGCAATTAGCGACAAGCGATAGGGAGGGAACAGGGAGATAGAGACAGAGAGAGAGAGAGAGAGAAAACGTTTTATTGACCCTCGAGAAAAGCTGAGGAAAAACGGAAACGTCAACCAGAAAAGCGCCAGGTTTGATACCTTACACTGGCGTTAAAATAAAGGGGGAAGGCGAGGAGAAGAAGCAACAAGGAGAACAACGGGCGCGCACACAGTGCTAAACAGTATATACGCACAGGACGTGCCCGGTGTGCCACTCCCTGGGTATACGTCACGGTCAGAGAGTCGTGGGACGCAAAAAAGGAGTTAACGCGTCTTTTTAAAGGCAGTCGTATACGTGGGAAGTGAAGACTCACCGAAAAGAGTACATATAACACAAACAGATGACACAACGCTATCTATGTATTCTTTACTGACGTCCCCGTGTTTCGAAGTACGTTTCAATTTGGTTTTTGATGCCAACGTCGCTTGCGTCCGTTTACTCTAGGCAGGCCCGTAGCCTGGAATTTTTTTTTTTTTTTTGGGGGGGGGGGTGAAGGCCTTGACTGTTTTAGGAAAACGCCGGGTATTTCGCGTACACGATACCGCCACCGAAATGTGTTAGTCACAACAAAGTTCGCTCGAAAAAAAAAGAAAGGAAGACTGAGAGGGTCCCTTTTACATTCACCTAAGACGACTAGAAGGCGAGAGCCATCTTCTCCTTTTTCTTCCCAGTCGGATATACTGAATGTCCCCCGCCGCCCTTCGACATATTTCTGCACATTACGTGGTTTTCTTACTGCCTCAAGGATCGGCGCATTCGGAGGCACTGCAAGTTTTCGGCACTTCAGCTGGTTATGCGCTGCCTCTGTGATCGGCCCGCCTTTGACCAAGCGAAGACGCCACGTTTCGTCATGATGACGTCACAAAGTTTGGCGTTCTGTGACGTCATATGGCGACGTCATCACGTGACGATGATATTTTGCAGCATTCGTGTTGACGCCGACGACGACGACTACGGTTAATTTTCACGTTTCGTGAAACACCTAAGGCCTTAAAAATCCTCGGCAACGTGCTATCGACAGACACGTGGCGGCGTCGGGTGCATTGCCGCAACCTCTCGAAGTGAAGGCGGTCGACGCATGTGCGGTTGCCATACAGGGAAGGGGAGGAGATGGAGGGCGCGCATATTGAGAGGTTCGGCTGTCAACTCCTCGCAGGCATCTCGCAACAGCGGCGCGGTGAAGGTCCCGGCCCGTCCTGTCGTGGGATTTGCGTTCGGCCCGCTTCGACCTGTCATCCGGCGCGCAACCCCGCCGACTCTATCAGCGCCGTCAGCACATCCTGTGCGCTGCTGCGACGGCGGCTTCCGGACGACGACAGAGATGAACGACCTGCGCCGATGACGCTGTCGCGCTAATCTCTTTCCAAGTACCGCGGCCGCTTCTTAACGGCATCTCCGCGCGTGCAAGTCCGTGGCTGCAGTACTTCATTTCACTGCTCATCATTGTGGAAAACGATGCGCGCTCCCTCGACTGTGGCCACGCGCGTGTCCCTATAGCGTAAATGGGAAGCTGATAGCGCCAACCACTGCTGTTACGCTGTTGTTATGCATTTTCTCTGCGGTCGTGCATTGTGTACTCGGCGACCTTGACAGCATACATTCCGAATGCGACAAAATTCTTTGTTTGTGTTTGTTCGTTATCGTGCGTGCATACCTAAGTGAGTGAGCGAGCGAGCGAGCAAGTGTGAGTGAGTGAGTGAGTGAGTGAGTGAGTGAGTGAGTGAGTGAGTGAGTGAGTGAGTGAGTGAGTGAGTGAGTGAGTGAGTGAGTGAGTGAGTGTATGTGCGTGTGTGAGTGAGGTGTGTGTGCGTGCGTGCGTGTGTGTGTGAGGCCTCAAAATCCGCGGCGACGTCCTATCGACAGACACATTGCGGCGTCGGGCGCATTGCCGCAACCTCTCGAAGTGAAGGCGTTCGACGCGCGCGCGCGCGCGCGCGCGTGTGTGTGTGTGTGTGTGTGTGTGTGTGTGTGTGTGTGTGTGTGTGTGTGTGTGTGTGTGTGTGTGTGTGTGTGTGTGTGTGTGTGTGTGTGTGTGTGTGTGTGTGTGTGTGTGTGTGTGTGTGTGTGTTGTGACATGCGCTATAGGCACACGATTCTCGTGAGGGCTGTTTATAGCTACATGTAATGTATACGGCTCCTAATAAACAGTTGTCCTACGCTGAAGAACTAGCGCGTCGTGTCACATCGATCCGCCTAATTAGCACAGCCAACACATTCCCACAGCAGCGATTTCATTGTAAACTTATCCCACGTCCACAAATGCTTGGCACACCACATCAAAGTAAGGACTGTAAAAAAAAAAAAAAAGGAAGTCCCAGGATAGAATAGAATGGAAAAACTTTATTCAGGTCCTTCGTGGCGTGAACTAGCACGTAGCGGGCCGCTCGCGCGTCGGGACAGATAGGCCTATAGCCTCTCCGCCACGTCGTGGGCACGTTGGACTGCCCATAGTTGTGCTTTCAAATCCGGACTGCGTAGCGCATCATCCCACTTGGACCATGTTCAAAAAAATTAGATTCACTCGAGGCACTCAAAATTCCGAGTAAGAGCAGCACTCCGCTTCCTTACACCTGCGTAGTGTAGGTGCCGGGGCACGAGGGGCTCGGGGGAAACGAAGCGGCTCACGCCGCGGCCCGCGGTCACGTCAACCGGGCCTCCCTCACCGCCTCGCTCGAACCGCGGTTAGCCAGTGCTGCAGCAGAAGTGGAGACCGTACCACCGACGTATAACGCCATACTGCAACACCATCGCCTAGCTCGCAGGGTGTACCCGCCACCGCACCCCAAGCTGAATAAGGAAAAAACCACAGCATTCCGAAGACTGCAAAGCAACACGTACACGCACGGTATCCTGCTACGTCGCGTCTACCCGACGCTTCATACATATCACTGCCCAATATGCGTCGTTCCCTACACATTGGCACACCTAATACTGGAGTGCCCGTTGCGCCACCCAGATGCCGATACCAAGCCCACAACGACCGCACGCAACAACCTCCTCGCCGAGACGTGGGGGGGGGGGGGGGGGGAGGGGGCAAGGTATCCGCACGGGACCCCGGTGTTACACCGTGCACGGGACGTAGACGACCAACGAGGACTCGTCGCCAGGGCCCGGGAGGCGATCGTGGCCAGAGGATTCCTGGAGTGAGGGACCCTCCCACCTAGGATGACCCCGAGCTTACGAGCTCGGGAACACGGTTTCGGAAAATGAAAAAAGTTTCTTTAATCATCATCACTGGTTTTATGCGCTCCAGCGTACAACCTTCGCCCGTCCGCGTGCACATGCTTCAAGTTGATGGTACACATCACAAATGTAGGCTGTGAGAATGCGATAAGGTCCCAGTGCCATTTATTGCCGGCGTTCTGCGCAGGTATTGCTGCCAGGGAGGCGAGACTTTTGAAAAGTAGAGATAACTAGAGCCAAAGGAAAGTGCAGCGTACTGCAACAGAATCTCAACGACTTTCGCTGGGGCGTAAAGTTGTATAGAGAACACAAGAGCGGGCCGGTAAAGCTTGTTAGGATCCGGGCACGATTAGCACGGCGGTACACAGCGGTGCACAGTCGCCCGTGTTACGCCACAGCGACCCCGCTTCGACGGACTCGTTACTGCGAAGCTTATCGTTGCCTTTACGCGCTGCATGCGAAGCGGTGGCCCTTGTTTTAAGCGCTACGCGTTTATATACTGAAAACCCGGCGACGAATCGATACCCTGTGTGAATGGCCTTGTGGTTGTTTTCTTGTTTTTTGGTTCTCTTTTCGGATACTGTAGACATTCCTGCGGTGCAGAACCGTGTAATGAATGTATTGCGGAAAACCAATGAAGCGGAAAGACGACAGTCACCGGCTTTTCCGGAGTATCGGAAGATCTCCGTGGGTTGGCGTTGAGTGGGTCTTACGCAACACTTATCGGTCGCCGTGTAGCATTAACGCGGTGGAATAACTTAATTCGGGGGGCACTTTTTCGTGCGAGGTATATACACGAGATTGTTTAAAAGATGCGCGTGACGTGACAAAAAAAAGTCAGATCAAGGTGCTCGTCGGCACTCTCTAGTTTCCTAATACCTGAAAATTAGACGCGCATGTGCTCCGTAGGACGAGAAGCAATTTTGTATATTAGTTGTGTAAAACGAGGGATGCGTGATGTCGACCGTGTATACTTCTTATGCTGCTGCAAAACGGCGTCGAGGTGAAAGACGGCGTTTAAAAATGGTTGGACATTAGGCTTTGAGAATGCCAACACTGACAGTCACCGATGTAGCATAGAGCCTGTGTGTTCCGAGACAGTGTGGCTAGCAGGGGGAGGGGTGGGCGAGAGAGAGAGAGACACAAGCGTACCCATACGCTACCGAGCACTGGGCAGTTGCGCCAGTTGGGTACGTTTTTCCCCATTAGAAAAACCGGAGGTGGAAGGGGGGGGGGGGGGTACAGCAGCAGTAGGAATCGAACCCGGTACTTCCCGCTGCATCGACTGCGGTCGCTTCATCACTTTACAACCACTGCGCGGATCCTTTTATGAAGAAATGGCGTGCACAATGTGCATACAGTGCATTGGCGAAGACAACTCAGAGAGTATGGAGGTGAAAACACAAGTGAAGTTGTCTACGCACAATGGAGATTATTTAACTGAGCGAACGTCTCTAGACGGGAGGAGTTGATTGGCCCATACGAAACCAATCGGAGAAGTGGAAGTTGTAGGAGTCAGGTGTTCTTGGAAAAAATTGAAGCAAAACGGAAAGGAGAGTCAGTTTTGTACAGGTTCATACTTACATGCAAAAAGAGCTAAAATGACAGGGACAAGAAAGGGCGCAACACGAGCGCTTTTAATATATAAGTACGTTCTAGAAAACGCTGACTGACCCCAAACTTCGTGGGTGAAGTTTCATAGAGTATGCAGACCGTCCGGACGTGCAACACGGTGAAGACGTTAATCACGACCGGCGGGACCTTTGAAAGTAATCGACACCTTTCCCACCACTGACGTCAATACCGCGCTCTGACATAAACTGTGGCAAACTGTAGGTCTCTTTTCGAATAACCGGCTCTTCCCCGCACAAGTGCTGGCGTGTCTCGGGCAGTTTGAAAACGCCTCGAAGCACTCGTGAAAGGAGCATGACTGATATTGACAAAGCGTTCTTGCGTACGAGCTCTCTCTCGTTGGTTGTATTGATCATTCCCCATCATTGCCTAACAATAATCAATACAACCAACGAGAGAGAGCTCTTACGCGAGAACGCTTTGTCAATATCAGTCATGCTCATTTCATGAGTGCTTCGAGGCGTTTTCAGACCGCCCGATCCACGCCACCACTTGTGCGGGGGTGACTCTTTTGTGCATATATGGGTGTTCGTGACTGTGCTTACTATTTGTGTGCTTATGTGATGATTGTATACACATATCATAGTCATCACCCGACAACTGGAGGAGCAAGCCAGGCGGTAAACCAGGCTAACATCTTCGGGAATTTCATTAAAGATTTCATTAAAGATATATATAAGGCTGGTAACGTGCGTCGTACTCTCTCTTGTTCCTTATTCTACCGGGGCCAACGTGACTTCCTTGCTGTAACTATATATATATATATATATATATATATATATATATATATATATATATATATATATATATATATATATATATATATATATATATATATATATATATATATATATATATATATATATATATATATATATATATATATATATCCCTGAGAAGCCCAGTAAACGGATTGCCTACAATTTCTACTTAGGACCGTCTCTAGCATATGCCTTCCCGATCCTCTAGACCTTTATCTTAAGACTGAGTTTTCTAAGAAGTCATAAAAATGTAAGATTCAGCTCGGGTGCCAGCACGTGGCTCCGAATGCAAATCTGTGCTTTATGACTGTGGTACATTGTCGCTGTTCCGTCAAGAGGGGCCGTCTGATTTTGATGCTCTGATGCCGGAGGCCGATTTAAACGCAATGAATACAGTGGAATCGCGTTGGTACGACTGCGAGTGTGACCGAATGTACATCACTGATGCGTGCCAAAATGTCCCACAATATACGTGCTATGTTCCCAAACTCCGCCTGTGTGTATGTAACAGGGATCTAGTCATGGTCGTACATATGACGCTCTCTTTCTACACGCGACCTTGTAGAAACCAGGACAGTCACACTGTCTGGCCCTCTACGCAGCAAACTCCAGGATGCAACGCAAGACACGGAACGCGCCACCGAGCAGCTCGGAACAAAGCGCTTCCCTTCGTCCCCCTTATCTCGCCTTTCTTTATTATGTTCCTTCCTTCTTTCTTTACGGACCTGGCTTCGCGAAGCGGCTTCCGGACAACCTAATGGTTCGCAACCGCGAGACAAAAGCCTCGTAGAACGCAAACACGCTGGAGGCACGGTGCACCGACCGACACTCCGGGTCACATGTGCAGACGCGCAACAGCGTAAGGTCCTTGTTGAAAATCCGGAGACCCAGCCCACGCGATCGCGACCTGCGCCGCAAACGGCCACAAAACCGGCGTCTTTGAGCCAAGGCCTTGCTTAATAGGCCGTGAAGCGGAGCAGCTCGGCTTCCGGCGCCATGCCTTGCGGTGGGACTAGCTGAGCAGGCCCCAGTGGCGCTGAGACAGGCAGCTAGGTCCAGCCACGCACCGTAACGAATAAGAACACCCCATTAAAAAGAAAAGTTTTCAAGATAAAGGGAGCCGTGAAAACCACCAAAAACCAGAACCGACCCAGGAACGTGTGACGCGCGTTTCTTTCTTCTGATCCGCCCTCGTCCAGATAGTCCGCCGTCTCAATATTTAACAAGTGCACCGAGAACTCCGCCTACTGTTGAGCTGGGTATGCTGTGTACACTGAAACGCCCGCAGCGTGAATTGCAGTGTACACAAAGGCTACCACGATGGGGTGCATATCGCTGATAACTTTCGCGCTGAATGTGTATGCCACTCGGTGGGAACTCGTGAGGGCGTGTGTGTGTAGGCGCGGACTTCAAACGTCGTTAACCTTCGGGCTAGCAGCGCCAATTAGGACGGCTAATTTATGCCCGAACGCTTCGCTATCTTTTGTCTGCGCACCGTAGCTGTTGTCAACGTGGAGACGTGTCTAACCCGTATATGTGATCGTAACGTTAAAATTCTCGTCGATATCTCACCGGGCGCAAATGCTTCTTTTCTTTCGATGGAAGCACGAGCATAGAAGAAAGAAGAAAAATTGGGGGCAGCGCATTCAATAGTGACAATAGCGACGGATCTGTAATTAGGTTGTCGCGCAGAAAGGCATTTTAGAAGGCGACGAAGGTCACGAGGGCCGACTCCTTTGTCGCTCGATCGACCGTTGAGTCAATTTTTTTTTTTTTTACTTCAGCTTCGCAAGACGACGAAACACGAGCTGTTCTTAACAACTTTCGCTGCTTTTCGTGCTGCGCATCAACGCGTGGGGCGGCATGTAACCTGATGGTTCCTGTTCCCACGATTGTGTTCCGTTCTTATCATCTAATGATCACGATGGATCGATTCTGTCGATATAGTATAAGCGGTAGGTGCGCATCCAGCATAGTTTATTAAGCTTAAATAGGAAAAATCAAAGACTGGTTTTGAACAATTGGTCACATAGACAAGCGGCAAATTTACGTTTTATTTTTTTTTTGTCGACCACTTCGCTTATGTACAGAATTCGTAAATAGAATGCGTAAGTAGGTTTCGCGTGCCAAAACCACGATATGATTATTAGGCACGCCGTAGTGGAGTGCTCCGGAAATTTCTATCATCTGGTGTTCTTTACCGTGCACTAACATCGCGCAGTACACGGGACTTTAGCACTACGCCTCCATCGAAATGCGACCGCCCCGGCTGTGATCGAGCCCTCGACCTTCGGGTCCGCAGCCGCGCACCGTAACCACTGTAACGTCAAGGCGGACATTTCGTAAGAATGAAAAATACTTGGGGAATCACAAACTGAATAATAGGTGACACAGACTTAATCATGTATATTCCAGTTCTCACGTCAACATGCGTTTCACAATGTATACGTTCTTTGTGAATACGCACTGGGTTTGAAACTTCAAGCCAAATTTTGTTATTGTTATGCAGAAAGCGGACTTTATTGGGACTTGGATTACCTTCATACTCCTAGTGCACGTCTTGAACGCTTTTGGTGAGACGTTTTCCGTCTCACCAAAAGAGGAAGTGATAACTTGTCTCACTCAAGCGCAGTTCACATGATCATGCCACACTATGTGCAGCGAAATTTGCAGACATGAGCCTCTCGTCAAAACAAACCCGTTTGGTCTATGTACGCGCATAGTTGAGAGCCCGGCTACGGACGCTGGCGCCGTGCACATGCAGCTGCTAACCTCGCGTTGGCTTCCGGTCATGCTTTAATTATAGCACAAGGACCGAGCGTGCAGTATTACTATGTTTGGTATCATTATGGAGTGGGCCTCTGCATAATTTTTCAAAAAATAAAAATACTACGACCGAAGCGGCGGACTGACCGCTCTAGACGAGTGTGATTCAGAGTATACCTTCATGGACCGAACTTGACCACTGTTTTACTTTTCTGCCCGGTTCCCTACTGAGACAACAGCGCCTTGGCGATAAGACGCTTCTTAACATTTATGTTTGACCGTTCCGCCCCACCAAGTCTATAGTTTTTGTTGGTAAAGGGAAACAATCGCCGTTTCCAGGTTGGCACCTTCGAAAGCTTCAAATCTGGAGTGTCATTCGTTCAGCAGATGCATGAGCACTTACGCAACGCGCACGCACCTGTGTGCTTCTATTGGTCTTTGCTGCATAAAAGTTCCCGATTCATCGCCGCTAGACATACACCTATCTTCAGAAAATGAACGCCACCTTTGTCAGCCACTGGCAACCCCAACCAGACCAATCACCCCAATAAAATACACTCACCAGCCACGATTATCACGAACACGATGTCGTCATTTCTTACGCCATCGTTGCCCACCGTAACCGGTGCTCACAAAATCGCGTGCTTACAAGGGATCGACGTGTGGTTGTGCAATCAACCACCGCGCGTGGCGGGCGCGCAAACATGCTCGATAGCGCGTCCACGCAACGCTCGCAAAACATCCGCAGCAGCAGTATATAAAGCGGGAGCAGCAGCAGCAGCAGCAGAAGCAGCGCTTAGAATCAACCATATTACGTGCACAGTAGCACGTTTGGCAGCCCCCCGAACAGGGCCCCACAGCTCGCGTGCTCGTCGCGTCGTCCTTTCGAAAAAACCATCAAAATGCCGGCAACGCGCGCGCGCTATAGCACGCAATTACGCCAGCTCCTCCGCTTCCAATCGTATATAATACGCGCAATGTTTTCTCACGAGCCCTCCATGGCTGCGCGCGGCGCCAAAGCACGCAGCTATAGTTGCGGAATGTTCGCCGCTGTATAGTTGCCACGCGGCCGTAACACGGACACTGGCCCGCGTATTGATGGCCCGCGTGCCGCGAGTTGATGCGAGAGCGTGCGTAGTATTGCCGTGGCGCGCGGCAACATCGACCAGGCGCACGCGCGGAGCGCGAGTTTACTTCGCAATCAATCGACTGTTGCATGCAGACTCACTGTGCCACTATAATCGAGCCACAAAGGCGCCTTCTCGAAGAAGAAGATGAAAGAAAAAAAAAGGCCGCTCCGGTGATCATGGACTCGGCTGGCGGTCAGACCAATTGTCCGCCAGAGAGAGATTGATAAGCTCTCACTGCGGCCGATGACGACGAAGCGCGCGGAGCGCGCGCGAATTCTCTGCACATTCGGCCAGGCTGCGGCGCCTGCACGTAAAAACTCGCGCGCCTGCACGCATTCCTAACGGTTCTGCCGACAAAGAGCAAAGAATAAACAAAAATCTAGCCGTGACTAGTTTATATACAACACAGTGGCAGCCGCACTTTTCTTGATCTTTCTTTCTTGTGAGGCGTCGGCTACAGGCGCGCATGATTCTCACTCACTCACTCACTCACTCACTCACTCACTCACTCACTCACTCACTCACTCACTCACTCACTCACTCACTCACTCACTCACTCACTCACTCACTCACTCACTCACTCACTCACTCACTCACTCACTTTTCTTTCTCTCTCTCTCTCTCTCAGGCACTGCCGTGTTCGCAAGAAAACGATAGAGGCGGCAACACCCACGAGCCAGCGTTTCGCGCAGCTGACCATCATGAAACTGCCTCAACATCAGGCCACTCGACGCTCGTTCGCCTGCATACGCACACTATTATAATACCTCCGGAAGGCACGCTCTTTGTCAGACACTTCATCAACGGCGTGATACGCGGCAGATATACCGGGAGCCGCTACGAGAGAAGCGAGCGAGCACGCGGCTGCTGCTGCTGCTGCTTTGCGTGCGATCTTTGTCGGCTGGGATTATTATACGTGCCTCACCGTGCACTGAGTATATGTGCGTGTGTAAACGGTCATCAAAATCTAGTACGTACTACGTGGTATAAGTTATACACGGCATACACTGTGCCGGCTATTTACTCACGAGCTCTAGACAAACGATGCGGGTATCGCTTTTCAATCTCGCTGCTCGAAGGGTGGATGCTATACACAGAAGACACTTGATACAGTGCGAGAAGTTTCTCCCTCACCCGCCTTCCCCTTCGTTCTATGTGTTTAATGGGCACAGCTGAGCGAGCTATCGTTGACTGCGATCGACGCCTCATAATGAGCGACTAGCCGTTCGGATATAATCGTGCTCTCGTTGGAGACGTGTAAGTGAACCTTTCGCCACCATTTCGTCAACGCTCGCCGCTCAATGTCAGAACCGCTTTTGCTTCTGCTCCTCCGAGCGTTTTCGCTTCGGCTTACATTATAAACGTAGCCCAGAGAGCGTGCTGGATATCGTAGTAATTACAATAACGGCAATCAAATCAAGCCCGATAACGAAAGAAATATGTGGGTGCGTTTTCTCAAAGCGAAAGCGTTGAAACGTGGTGGCCACGAACGTTCTGCTCGAAATAAATGCAGTATTACATAGCGAAGCAGAAGGAGAAGGAGGGGGGCTGGCTTTCACAGTCCAAAGCTGCGTTGGAGACACGATAAAGGCGGTGTTCGGCCGATCTAGTGCGCGCATTTCCGAACAAAGAAGTACTTACGCTGGAACTCTCGTAAGATGTCAGCCAATTGTGGTCAGGGACATATCATTACAGAAAGCGGAAGGCCAATGAGAGACGGCTCTAGCGAGATAGAAGCGTCTCCCTCTTTTTCTATCTCTCTCCCTTTCTCTTTGCTGGTTTAGAATCAGTGGCGAATCACATAGTTTGCCTCCAGAGATTACGTGTTTGCTTTCTAGGTGTTAAATGCATGAGCAGTTACATAATTTAGTGTGTCATTAAATCTGTCTTGCTGGTGCTGCTGTTGTCGTTGCTGTTGTGCCAACTAAGCGAACAGAAAAGGGATTCACCAATACCTTTTTTTTTAATATTATTTTCATCGGTGCGCCATATTTCCCAATTCTCGTGATACCTATATCCATCAGGATTGGCTCAAGTTCTCTCTTACGAGCAATCTTAGAATCAGAAAAAACTTTAATGCAGTCCCAATACGAAAACATCTACAAAAAGAAAAAAAAATTGATAAATAAAGTAACCTATACGCCTAGCGAAGGGCAAGATAGCTCGCATTCTCTTTCGGATTGCTTTTGTATTTTTCTGGGGGAGGGGAGTGAAATGGAAGTAACGGTTTACCGTAGTGTTAAAGTGTCTTTTTTTTTTCTCAATTCGCGGCGGTCATCAACGTTGAAACGAGAAATACTTGGATGTTCCTGTTTTCTTTTTTTTTCTCTTTTACGCGAACTCCTCGCCGCTTTTGCATGCGATACGTATACACGCGCTCATAGCAATGCTACACAGCCAGTGCGGCCGCCACCACACCGCGGCCTACAAAGTGCCACGGTGATCCATCCTGACTGTTACACAAGCTCATTACGATGTGCTACAAAACAGGCACGCGATCGCTCCGGCAGTGCGCGAAGTGTGCATGGCACGCTGCGGAGCGCGTCACGCCACAGGGAAACATGACGCAGAGTGCGTGTTGTAACACGTGGGATACGTATTAGAGCTCGACACGCAGGGAGAAAGGTCGCGCAAATGTTTAAAACTAAAGTGCATATCCGCACACATTACGCAAGTTGCGCTGTTATACGTGCAGATTGTGTTGTGGGCGCTCGCGTTATACGCACTATAGCTTTAAGTAATCTTACGTCTCTGACGAGAAAGGGTCGTCTCGTTTAATGCCTTCAGCTACCTGCTCTTGAAAGAGATGCGCGTATGTCGAGACGCCATCGGGCCAAAATAAAAGAATGTTCCATACTAGCCACCATGCCCTCTAGTGGCGCGGGACAACACCTCTAGGGTTAAACACATAATGGCGTGGTTGTGTGTAACGAGGACGTACACCCCCATCACTTCTTTTCTCCGTTCAGCCCTACATACAGCCACAGAGAGCCAATGCAAGGAGGTAGGTAGGTAGGTAGGTAGGTAGGTGGGTGGGTGGGTGGGTGGGTGGGTGGGTAGGTGGGTGGGTGGGTGGGTGGATAGATAGATAGATAGATAGATAGATAGATAGATAGATAGATAGATAGATAGATAGATAGATAGATAGATAGATAGATAGATAGATAGATAGATAGATAGATAGATAGATAGATAGATAGATAGATAGATAGATAGATAGAATGCGGTCATTCACATTGATAAGCTTGTCGAACCTATTCAAGCGTTCAGTTGTTCAGTTTCTTGCTAGTGTCTTCAATCTTTGGTTCTATCTGTTAATAACGTTCTCATTTTTTTCTTCTCGCGAATCTTCTGCTCAGGTAGGTTTTGCGGTCAAGGCTACGTGCAAGGTAGCGCTAAGCAGCATATCGCACATCGAGCTCGTTGCCTTGAGCTCACAGTGAAGACCGTTGCCTAAAAGACAATGGGTACCTGTCATTTTTTGTTCTCCACAGGCGGCGAGCGGGTGATGCCAGAAGCATTCCCACGTAGCCATACGCTCTACGCTTCCGCGAGACACCATTCGCTTCTCCTCGGGCATGACAAAGGCTATAAGGAGCTCCGGACAAAAGGCGGCTTCTAGGTCACGTGGGTGGGCGCGAATGATGTCTAGATAGCGGGCGTCATCAAAAGCCGTGTACTACGCTATCACCCTTACGATTTTTTGATGAAACGGCGGAAGCGAGCGCGTTGTTTCGACGGTGAAACTTGACCCGAATCTACACAGAATACCGCTGGTGCCATGGGTGTTCAGAATGGAACGCTTGCCCAACGAGGTGTGCGATGATGTCGTTGAAAGTGTCTATGTGATACTGTCGGCAGACGTATCGAGCTTATATATTCACGGAATGCTGCTCCTGTAAGGCCATTACAACGCGGAGCGACGCTTGCATTGACCAACGGGTCCAGCGTATCACAGAGACGTATACACCTTTAGGAGCCAAACTGCAAGAAAGCTGGTGATAATACTAGGTGGCCAGGTTCATTTCAACCTGCTTATTGCAGCTTTTATTGTCTGGTCATCCTCGCAACACAGTTGCAAATAAATTCAGTTCATTTCAAAGCATTCACTCTGTGCGCGCCTTAATTCACATAGCAGCAGCTGCGCGCGCCACAGTACAAGCTGTAGTTGCTGTTGAATTGTATTATAAAACTATGACGTGTAAGCTGGTGAGTGCTCAATATATTGCCGGGTTTTAAAATCAACGACTGGCAGATCGATGGGCAGATTTTCTTCCGTACGATGCTTTGATTCACTTGTGAAATATCGAGGCTGATCACTCGCTTCGTTTCGGCGAACTGCACCAACAGAACCACCTTGATCTGTAAAACAGCGATATCGCGAGTCTGCGAAATCACCAATCATGCTCAAAGCTTAGTGACAAACCGCGCGCGCACACACGCTTGCGGTCGCTGTGGTCCAGCTACAGGGCTTAAAGGGTTCTGAAAACGCCTAATCCTCTGACAAATGGACTGAATACACTCTGCGACTAAATAACCCCCGAGGAATTAGGCAAAACGGAGGGGCGCGCTTATGCGGCCGTAGGCAGTTCGCCTACATTTTTTGGTGTGTTTCGTGCGCGCGCTCATGTGTCTCCGTGTTGAACGCAACCTGGAGAATTATGGGGCTCTAGAAAGTGGGGCATTTAAATCGCGCGCACTGGCTACGGCGGTGGTTTGTCGCAAATGCTGGATAATCTTTGTGGCCTCGAGGCAGTGCCCTTGCGTGACCGCTTGGGTCAGAAGATTATGCACTCCGTCGTACTCCGCATAACGACTGAATTAAGCGTTGGCCCCGAAAGGGCGCCCCGCGGGATCGACATTACGTTTGGCTTGTACAGTGCAGGTGTAGCTTCATGTTATCAAAGGTAAACGTTCGGCAGATGTCTGCCTGGTTGGGGTAACAGAAACTTGAGGAAAAGAGAAAAAAAAAATAAAGAGAGAAAACTACAACCAAGATTTATTTCCATTTTAAAATACCTGACGTTTGGAAGCCTGACTGGCTTCTTCATGCGTGAGATGACCCGAGATGTACAGCGCTTATGTATGCCTTCTTGCCGCGCGTGCGAGGTTTGCCGAGACTTGCCGGAAGCCTTGGCAGTAATAGAGAGAGCAGTGTCTCCGCGGTACGGTTGAGGGTCCCCGCTGTCTGTTGTATGTGCCAATATTCCAGGAGGAGCAGCCGACGAAGGTTGCTTTCTTTCTTCAAGACCACCACACTGTCGAGACTAGCAGTGATCTGCACTGCGCTCCGTTTACTGTTTAACTGAAGGAGATCGTTCCTGTGCTGTAGAATTCTTTCCAGAAAGTTGTTAGTTTCCCCAATGTACGAGGCGGGGCAGTCGGCGTACGCAATCATGTATACAACGCCCTGCGCTTTTTCTGCGGGTGCGCGCTCTTTGGGTCGAGGGATGAAGCTGCCGATGGTGGTGGATGGCTTGTGGGCGACGTCGTCCTCTGCCTTTCTTAGTATACGGGATGCTGCCTCGCTGGCGCCCTTGATGTATACGGAATTGACACGAGCAATCGACGTAAACATCATTGGGTGTTGCAACGCGCCAAAAAGTGATACAGCGTTTGTGCACAATGGTGACACCGATACTTGTCTGTTACCGAGAACGTTTCGACAAGTGATCTTGTCTGTTCACGGCTGCAGCTGCTGCTTTGAAGAGTACAAACACATGCGTAATTGTATGCGCCGTTCACCAATAAGGGACGCTCTCGCGATCGTGTGCTTGTCGGCGACCAGACGTTTCTGATGTGGCAATCTGATCTGTTATTGAGGAGACTTGTCATTTCACGGTGCCACATGTCATTGTTGCCTGGATATGAACGCATGACCGCCGTTGTTGCCTATAGCAACTGAAGCTGCTAAGCACTTGGATGACGATCCAATTACCGGCAGGGAGGATGGAAACAGGGAAACAGGGAACACTGTGCAATGAGAAAGAAAGAAAGAAAGAAAGAAAGAAAGAAAGAAAGAAAGAAAGAAAGAAAGAAAGAAAGAAAGAAAGAAAGAAAGAAAGAAAGAAAGAAAGAAAGAAAGAAAGAAAGAAAGAAAGAAAGAAAGAAATGGTAGGTTAGGCTTGTTTAACCTCCTTGGCAAGCACACGCCAAGCTTCGCACGCCGCCATTTTTCCATTAGGGCAAAGCTTCCTAACTTCTTTCCGTTTTGTTTAGAGCAAAATGTGAACGATTTGGAGTACTTATTGTACTCTGCCATGGGAGTGCAGTATGCCGTGCCGGTGCCCAAAATTCCGCAAGCCACCGCAACGGAAAGTTTATTGAACCAGTATTGCGTATATTGCGTATGCTAGACACCATTTTACGCAGACTGAAATTATACACTGTGCGTTAACAAACTATAGAATAACAAGTCCACAAAGGAAATTTTACTGAACCGATACACGCAAGCGCTACACACGCTTATAAACTAAATACTTATAAATTGCGTCAGTGTAACTTACACAAACGCTAGACGCAGTCTTATGCAGACTGCAGTAATAAACTCTACGCTACCAAGCAACTGTACGACAACAAACTTGTTAACTAAAGCATCTTACTTCTCAAGGAGATGGGAAAAAATAAAGAAAGGGGGGAGGAAAAAGGAAGGGGGAGGGGGAAGTGTAGCACGGGGAGTCGGGTAACTTGTTTCTCTTACCGAACTAAGTATGGCTTTGCTGAAAATTACTGTTTCTCTCCACGCAATGCGAAAAACCGAGTGTGCCAGCGCCTTAAGAAGGCGTCAACTAGGTATCCCAAAACAATGCAATGGAGAACAAGTGGTATACATATATACATATTTAGCTACAACTTACGGAACGGACAACGGGCATGACACTACATATGACCCTCCAACTTTCTTTACTTTTCCTCCGTAGCTAATCAAGATTTTATGTTTTTATTCTTGTTTTAGAAGGAATCAGTCGTATATGACAGATTCCTTGTAGTTCAGAGCGCAGAACTCTTATTACTGGCGATCTAGGAAATGAAAACCTTGTCTTTTTTTTACGCTAATATTCCTTCCAGTCATAAGAAGGTTTCTGCGGCCGCAGTCAGCAGAACGCATGACCATTCAATTTGAATGGTAGGCATTGCTTGTTCTTTTCTTTTTTAGATGTGAACACGGTGTATGTGAAGCATCTTATGGCGGAGTTCAATCCGGTGGTGGTGGTGTGCGGCGTGACCACCCTTACTGCGCATGCGCAAACCTTCCCCACTTCCCCTCTCCACTCCCTCTCTCCCCTTTCCCTCTCCACATCACCTCTCCCCTTCCCTTTCCACCTTCCCTTTCCCCCTAATCTCCCTTTCCCACCACCTCTCCACTTGCCCTCTCCCCCTCTCCACATCACCCCTTCCCCCTCTCCACTTCCCCTCTCCCCTTTCCCCCTCACCACTCCACCTCTGAAACGCGGGCTCTACGTGCCGAAACACTGCTTCGCATCGCCTCATGGTCCCCTTTAGCGGGAGATGGCGTGATTTTTCGAACCCGTCGGGTTTTACAACTTTAGATGCTTCATCAAACGCGAAAAGTGGTCGTTAGCGACGGCCTCGGCGGCGTCGGCATCAACACGAAGTGATGCATGCCAAAAATAATCATATATGATGACGCTATCACATGACATTAGGCAGTTTTAGAATAGAGTACGCTAAGTTAGCGTTAGCGTTTGCGGCCCGCTATTTCGGTCACTTAACGGGAGCCCGCAAGCGGTTAGCGTACGACGCATGCGCAGTTGCGCGAAAAGCCAACGCGAACCTTTGCGTACGCTGTTCTAAAACTGCCTATTGTCGCGTGTCCATAGGTGGGCCAGTCCCGGAGGCACTGCAAAACCACTTTGGGCGCAGGAAGCCTCCGTAACGGGGGGCGGGGGAGGGGAGGATCAATACAAATAACTGAGAAGAAAAACAACAGGTATTTCGCCTTCTTCTAAGGCAATGCATAAGGGATCGCGCAACATTTCGTAACCTTGGTTGCTGCTGACACTGTCTTGTCGAATAGATCACAGATGAATTGAAAATTCAGCCTCGGTGCCCATCGAGGAATCCATTATCCGTCCTCCAACAGAGCAGTCCAATGCAGTAATCATTATGCCATCGCCACTTCTGTTTTCCTTCGCTATTGCCTATGCGGATGTCTGTCACAGCAACAAACTTAAGTAACAGCGGTGTCTCTTTGTACGGTCGTGCTAAATAACACGCTTGTCACTATAAACATAGACGAAACACGAACAGGGACAAAATAGCGCGACACGGCCAGGCTGCGTCGATAAACACGACCGACCGTTGCAAGTGCGCGCGCTAAGCAGTAAACATATCCTCTGTACAAATAAACACCAAGTAGGCCAAGAACAAGTCCCGAAGTGCCCGACGATGCTGAGCGAATTCACAGTAGTCCTAGAAATAGCGTTCACGCTTCCGCTGCAGTTCGGGCATGTAGATGCGCCCGCTGAGGAGCAAGGAACAGCCTTGTCCCGAGCGTTTTAACAACGGCCGGCGCATCCGTTCCCGAAATCGGTGTTACGGCACGTGCGCGGTTACGCTCGCCTGAACATCAGGGTTGTAGCGGCGGCACCCACGCCGCTGTTCGCTCCTTAACGCGTGCGTGACAACAGCACCTCCTCTTCTCCCTCCCCAATCTCTCTCATGATTTTTGTAGGATCAAGGCACGGAGAGCTGAGTACACAATCCTCTTGCGACTGCAGCTCACGTATACAGCTGTAAACGGGCAGGCATAGACAGCCTCGTCACAGTGCACCACTCTGACGCCGGCACCGCCACAGGTTGCTCTTTCGGATCGCGGTTAGAGATAAGCCGCGTGGTCTGATGGTCCCCGCTGGATTCCATGGAGCCCATTTATTTCCGATTTCGTAAGGTAAATAAAGCGCGCGTGCACGGCTCAGGCGCGGGAGACGGAATCCGGTAGTAAAACGCTTACTCGTGTTGGCTCGTGGACAGCAACTTCTATAAGTCACTGTGAGGAGGGCCCTTTATGCCCTCTAAGTTCCCTCTTATGCAGTGCGACAAGTTTACACGAACAATAGACGACTCGACCATCGAGAGGACAGCGGTCGTCCTGTCGCCCACTATATCTGTTTGAGGCCCGTGGGCTTAGATTTAGGTGCACGTTAAAGGACCCAAGGGGGTCGAAGTTTCTGGAGCCCTGCACTACAGCGTCTCTCATAATAATATCGCGGTTTTGGGACGTTAAACGCCAACAATTATTATGTCGCCCAGTATATTGGGTATTTCTGTGCATGTAAACCTGGCACTGTTAGCCAGCGCGGCTTCGTAGCCATGACATAAGACAAGTGATATGTTCCTGTTTCTTCTCCTGTTTTCCGCCGATAGAAAATATTCGTATATAAACTTATATAATCACCGTCCGCTAAAGACTATCGGACCACTCCTGCACGGACAACACTTTTCGCAAGCAATGAGAAACTGCTAACACACTAATAACGCACACTTTCATAGTTATAACTTGTACCTCTCGTCGTTTACTTAATTTAATATCATGTATTATTACATTGAACGCTACTCCGTAAAACACCCCAGTGGGGCGGAATGCACGAAGCTTTCAGTATGCGTAAGTGCACCTTACTGTTGGCCAGCCGGCTTCGCTAATTATAAGCGGTTGACTGAAATTTTCTCTTATGAATGAATGAATGAAGGAAGGAAGGAAGGAAGGAAGGAAGGAAGGAAGGAAGGAAGGAAGGAAGGAAGGAAGGAAGGAAGGAAGGAAGGAAGGAAGGAAGGAAGGAAGGTAAGCATAGATCGACCGGCAGTGCGCGCCATTCTAGAGTAAGACGTTTTTGTGAGTTCGAGCCCTGATCCACAAAATATGTTGAGTGGGTATTTAAAAAAACGAAGACAATTTAGACTAGAATGTACTGCGATAAGATGACGTGACAAGCAAATGACCGAATAAAAAAATCACAGCATATCCACGGAGTGAATGATGATGAGTGGGCGAAGCTGCGGAGGTTCATCGGTAAACCGTGAATCTTCCGTGAATTCTGCCCAGTACATCATCACCGACGTGAGATCGGGCGCGTTTATACTAAAGGTTCGATGAGTTATGACGACTTGCAGCTCACTTTAATTTTACATGTACGCCGTGAATTTTCATTGTTTAGAAAACCATTGCTTTAGAAAACATCTGGCGTCTTTCGTTAAGCAGCTGGCGTCTTTTCGTTTTGCTTTAGAAACATCTGGCGTTCTTTCGTTTTGCTTTTACAAAACATCTGGCGTCTTTCGTTGGTTTATTTCATCAATCAACGGCGTTTTGAACAAAATTTTTATTGTTTAATCACGCACAGGAGAAATCTCACCAGGCACTACCTTGCAGGTAAACAATGGCTGCTAATGGGAATGAGAGACAGAAGAAGTCGGCTTTTAGCTAACACTTACACTTCTACTTCTACTAACGTTTCCTACTGGAACATGCCAATGGCTGCTAATGGGGAATGAGAGACAGAAGAATTCGGCTTTTAGTTAACGCGCACGCTGCGAATTTTTTATTGTTCAACAACGCACAGGAAAAATCTCCCACCGGCACCACCTTGGAGGTCAAGATCTGGTACTAGCGTTACGACTGGTTACTCACTACGACTACGACAACTACGAGGGACGTACGGGTGCCGCCCCTTGGTGCCGCCTTAAGGAGCTTCGCCCCTAAAATAGACTCCAATCTATGCCTGAAGGTGGACAGCCAGTGAAGTTGTGGTAACACCTGGCCTTATAGACCAGGTGAAATGAGTGAAACAAGAAGCTTAAGTGCGCTGTATGCATCATCGTGTTCACGCCACTCCTTTGGGGTCACGCCACAATATAATAGATCATTTTCATAAGCTTCAGTTGCGGCTGACCTGCAAATGCAGCTTACGCAACCGTAATCTTTGCAGGGAAACGCATGCGCAGGACGCAATGTGATTCGAATTGTTCGAACGCGCTTTATCTATCATGCAGTCTTCGCACCTGTTTTATGATTTTCCTTATTAAACACTTAGATTCCTCGTTGAAAGCGAAAAGTGACCATCGGCGCTGACGTCAAAAAGAGTGATGCAAAAAAACGCCAGGCCTGCGCGGAAAGCGCAGCATAGTCACAGCGAAAGCTGGAAGAGCGGCATTTCTCGAGTTGGTTGGTTGGTTGGTTGGTTGGACCTTTGCAACCTGGCGCAACCCACTGTGGGGGATCGGCCATGAAACGGGCGGCACCTTATTTTTGAGATACAATTGTTTTACATTTCAAATATGTTTGTAAAAAGGATATGTAGGGAAAAACTCACACTAATATTCAAGGCTAGAAAAACATTAGAAAAAATATATATATATATATATATTTCTTTTTTTTTTTTTGAAGCCAGTATGAATGAAAAATAAAATGAAATTAAATAACTTAATAAGCAATTCGCTTTGTCTCCCGTAGAAAATCGCATACGGCTTCGAAAACGTTCCTGTGGCTGTGGCCCAATTCAATTGCCCCAAAGGAAAGAACCATCGGAAGGGATAAATTTAATCCCATCCTTCGGAGGGGTTCCTCTAGCAGTCTTTTTCTTTGATTTTTGTACAATCTGCATGTTATAAAGAAATGGTGCAGAGATTCACTCTCGTTGCAGTGGTGGCATAAATGTGTCTGAGACAGACCAGACCTGTGCAGGTAAAAGTTCAGTGGGGGAACTCGGCATCGTAGTCTGGTGATAGATATTTCTGCCCTTCTGCTGGAGCACCATCGATTTTTCCACGAAAAGTCAAGGTGAAGGAACTCGGATGTTGACAAAGGAGATTTACCAATGTCAACCGACGTGGCAAACTTTTCAAATCGCGCCGAAGAGACAAAGGACAACGTCGGTAAAATAGAAATTACGGGACCATCGCGTGATGCAACTGCAAGCGCGTCCGCACATTCATTGAGGGTTAAACCTTTGTGACCTGGTACCCACACCAAGCGAATAAAACGTAAATGTCTTGGGACAAGAGAATAAAATACTTCTAAGGTACATGACATGTTAGGTGCCGTCAATGAAGAACAAACAGACAGACAGTCTGTTAAAATGACTACTTCTGTTATAGATAAGGGTAATTTACGTAAAGCTAGGATGATTGCAAGTAATTCCGCTTGATAAATAGGTGTAAAATCAGGCAAACGAATTGAGAAAGACCAATCCAAAGATAATGATGTAATTCCCACTCCTGCCTTTTCTTCACAAACTGAAGCATCAGTAGCTATTACGATGTTTGTATCTAATTTTGACAAATGGTCTTCCAAAATGGCCTTTATGTATCTATTAGGTAAGTCTTTGCATTTCTTAGGAAATATGTCATCGAATTGTATTTTAATTGGGTGCACAGATCTGTTCGACACAAGTACTTCCCGAAGGTTCACTTGTAATGCTGCCAAGAGTTTTTGTGCGAAAATGACTTGTGGACACCGTAATATAGACCACTGATGGTTAAAAAATGACATCGGCTGATTAATAAAAACATACTGCGACCTCCTCAGGGGTGATGCATATATCTTTAGGAAGGTACGTACTGTCAGGATGTGAAAGCGTGTAAGAAGAGAAGGCAGGCGCGCTTCTTTGTATAAAATATTATTCGCAACAAATTTAGGAAGCCCAAGACATAAACGTAGTGATTCGCGTTCTAGAAGAACTAATGGCCGAAGTTTGTAGGCAGGTGCCCCAGAAAACAAGACACAGCCGAACTCCAATATCGGGCGAATATACATGCAATAAATCACCCGTTATATACTCTCCTGTGGCTACTAATACAGGTACATTAGCAACGTACCCACTACGCCACAAATCATAATTTTTAGGAAGTTGGGAAGCACCCACCACGACATTATTCGTTATTCTGCGGAGAAACGAGGTGCCATCTGTGAGGCATTATGTGCACTTTGTTATTGCGGTGGTTGATGACGAAGAATTATGGCTGAGCCCTTTGTAATGGGTTGGAAGCTTTAAACGACCCACTAGTTACGTAATTCGCATGTGTGACGCCCGGTCGTTATATCACTCTCCCACCACGCTTTATACCACACGTTAACCGGAGAAACGGAGAGCGAGAGAGAGAAGGAATTAACTTTATTGAGAGCCTGAGGAAATGGATCATGGGAGCCTTATGGGCTTCCATGGCAACCAATAGAAGTGCACTTGCCAGGAACCCACTACGCTATAAATCATCATAATTTTTGTGAAGTAGGGAAGCAGCCACTGTGCAATTTTTCGTCATTCTGCGGAGAACCGTGGTACTCGCTAAACACCTGTACGGCATTATGTGCACTTTGTTGATGCTGCGGCTGATGACGATGAAGAATTATCGTAGAGGCCTTTGTAATGGGTTGGAAGCACTCAACAACCCACTCGTTGCGCAATTTGCATTGTGTGACGCCCGCTTACTGAATTCGTGTTTGTGTGACGCCTGGTTGTTATTTTACTCTTCTACCACACTACATTACATATGTTAATGTGGTTCCTTCCCTACATGAAGCCTGTATAAGGTCTTTTTGCAACGCAGTTTCAAGCACCGGCATGGCCCCGAGGTATAACACTGGGCTCCCACGCAGAGGACCCAGGTTCGAACCTCGTTCCATCCTGGAAAATTTTTCTTATTTCCTTTTTTTTTTCTTATTTCGTGCGATAGTGGTTACGGACACCGGCGGCGGCGGCGGACAACTACGGCGCCAAAAACGGCCGTTGAAATGATCTCATAACAGCTTTCGCTGTAAAACCATCATCATGTGAGACCAATGGCGTCATCATGACGTCACATGTCACCACAATTTGTGACGTCATTAGGAGGTCACATAAACATGACGAGGTCACCACAGGACATCGTCGCGTGGTCAAAGGTGGGCCGATCCCGGAGACAGCGCAAAAACCATGTTGTGTGTGTGTGGGGGGGGGGGGGGGAAGGGGGGGGGGTGGGGGGGTCAACACAATCGACTGAGAAGGAAAATAAGAAGACGAAGAAGAAAAAGGCTTTTGCCTTCGAGTCGCTTAAAGGTCATTTCACGCAGCGAAAAAACGGCCGATCGCTCTCGCCGTAGCGATCAGGGACCAGCGACCAACAGGGTGGAAATTTTTCGCTTTGTTCGCAGCGGCGGAGCGATTTCTCGGTCGGGACCCGTTGAAACGGGTCCCGACCGAGTCTGCATGCCTAACTCCAATGGGAAACGCATGCGTCGTTCGACGGATGCGTTTCCCACGCGGCGAACGCCACCTTTTTGCTTCCGTGAATGATCTTCTGTCATAAGACTTGAATTCCCGGGATTCAAGTCATGTGCAGTGATGTTTAGAACAAAAGGTAGACGTTTCGGAGTACTCTACTCTAACACCACAGCCACTCGATAAGCGAGCGGCCGTGACTCTGCTACGGCAGAGCCGTATGCATCCCTGCCATTCTCTCTCTCTCTTACTTTCCTTCCTTCCTTTCCCTATTGAAAAGCTGGAAATACTTCTATCAGCGAAGCTTTCGCCAATGTGTTTGGAAAAATTAAGACAGCTACGCAATAGTGGTGCCAAGCCTGAAGGAAGGGCGGAGCTGGGCAGCCTTCTTTGTTTCTCTTCGGTTTTCTCTTTCTTTCCTCCCCTCCTCTCTTCTTTCCGCTTCTCTTTCTTTCTTCCTTTCTCTCTTTACTTCTACTTACTTCTATTTTACCTCCTATTTTCCCCCTTTCTTTCTCTCTCTATATCTCGCTTGCTTCCTCTTTTTTCTATTTTTATACGTGGCTTTGCCTGCGTTACGCCAAGCGACGACAGCATACGGCAGCATAAGACAGTCCGGGCCCCTAAAGGGCTCCGCACTTGATATCATCATCGAAGCGCAAGAAGAACAAGAGGACTGTGAGGGATATGGTTCGGGTAATCACGGCAACTTAAAGAATTGTTGCCGAGACGGACGAAGACATTTGCAGCTTGACGTTATAAGGCTTTAATGCCACAAAATGATGATGAAGCTTGGCGCGTTACAATGCAACAGCGAAGAACTGCCCTATAGCTACTAACACGACACACGTTCTTGAAGGACTCAAGGTCTGACCCTCAGCGTAGTCCCCCACTGCACTACACAAGACTTGTGTGAACACTTCACCGTGTGACGGTCGAGGGCGGATCAGTCGATGAGTTGTGCTGCATCTTACGCCGACAGCAGCGATGACACAGGCATGGTCGGAGCGGAGCGTGCGGCAAAGCCGATGTGGCAAAGACGTCCCGGACAGCCAGTAGTAGGCCCAGGTCTGGAGTACGCCCGGGTCCGAGAACAACGGACCGGCGCCAGCTGCTGGAGCGCCTGGTAGACGGGAGACAGGCTTGAGCGGTCACCAGGCACAGGGGTAGGCTTCGGGACCAGGACCCGACGAGCGCTTCACCCTGCGACTGCTTCGTTCGGTTTTCGTCCCCGAAGCTCCCCTCGTCTTCTTCCACTTCTCTCTCTTCCACACGGCTTGGCTTGACTTCGACGACACGATTCCGCCTTTTTCTTCTCTCATCGTCGTCTTCGTCGGCGCACGGCACAGCACAAACCCACAAACACCGCGCACCAGATGAGCCTACCGTGCACATCATGACAAGGACTTCCTGGGCGCGAGCGCGCGCTCAGTATGCACTCTTAATCGGGTCCCGCTTAAAGTGCTAGATATAGCCAGGAAACCAGTCATTTTTCGTCTGGTTTCCTGGATATAGCCAGCATTCAACCAGGACATGATTAAGAGTGTGCTACAGATGGCTATGCTGTACTTGGTTTTGCAAGCGTTACACCAAGCTGCATGAGACGAGGACAGCATACGAAAGCCCGGGCTCCTATAATGCTCCGCACTTAACCCTTTCAGCCCTGGATTTTTTACTGTGGTCGGGGACATTTTTTGTGGTGTTTTCCTAATAGTTTTGATCTCAGAAGACCACAAACGAAAAATTGAGCCAGTGGTGCAAGTATTAATGTACTTATACAGATATGAGATCAAATTATATAGCCATCAGCGGTTGTGAAATGAGAAAAATGGCATCTTTTTTTTCCTACTATTCACTATAACAAAATGTGAACCACGTCTCACGTTTCAGTGTGATACTCATTGAAACAGCTTCGGTACGTCGACTCGAAATTGGCGCTTACCCGCCTCATGCAGCTGAAACTAGTAACACAAAGGCACATTTCGAGTAGCATCTGACCCGTAGAAGTTCCCATATTAAACTCGTCTGGCGTGCGAGGAAAACGCTCGCTTCTCTTCGCCTAACGCCGATGGTTTGTAGTGTCCCTATTAAGATGGCGGGCGCAGCGACCATCTTTTGTTGGGCACGGCTTCCCTCATGCGCAATAATCGCCACTCCAGCAATTTTTTTTTAACCTCCTTGGTATTTTCTGGATATGATATATAAGAAATGCTCCTTTATTTTTTACATGAGACAGGACGCAGCTCACAACAGTGATAAATTTCTATTTATTTCACTTTATACATCGTCACATTGCGTTCTTGCACGCGTGAGAATGTCCCGCCGTTTACGTGTACCTCGAATGCTAAGCGCCGTCTCCGTCGGTATGGAACGCTGAGTCATCACTTACCGCGGCGGTATGAGACACGCGCCAACCTGGACTATACTTCGCGTAGGAGTACACGTGAAGAAGCTCCGCCCCTGTAGGTTTCCCTTCATTGCTAAGAAAAGTTGTTTTCTAAAGTAGCAAGATCACTAGTCGCTACCACAGCACGAAGAGAAGAATAGCACACGTCGGATGCGTTACACACGATTCCCACGAAGTATCGGAGATGTCTCCATCGCGGCGCGATAGGACGCCATTTTTGTAACGAAAGTGACCAAATATATTCAACGGAATTCCCGAGCGCCGCAAAAGTCATGTCGTCTTTTCGGTTTTACAAGCGGGACGGGTTTATTGAGTGCTTGTGCGGCTTTGTCTATTTTGTTCGCTATGTGTACACATTCAAAACGTTTATAATAAATACCATGAAAAAAAAAACTAACGTAGCTTAGTGGTACATCTGACTTCAACGGAGAGTTCCCAAGTTTGATTTCGTTGGGAACTTGGATTGTTTTTTGTTTGTTTGTTTGTTTTTTCGCTATGCGCAATAGCTGCGACGGGTGCTGGCGGCTGACAACATCGCCAAAAAATCGGCTATGGCAATGAGCCCACAAGAACTTGCGCTTTTGACATGAAATCAGGTGACTTTATTGCTTTATTTGAGTCCTGAGTAATTCACATCTAGGAGAGCCTTCGTCTCACACGTCTTGCTGCAAATCGTCGAAGTTACTTTAGGTGTAAGCGTTGTCTGCCTTCGGTATTTTAATCCCGTTAATCGAAGTTGACGAAGATGACAAGTTTCTATGATCTCACGTCCGCCTTTAGAGTCCATAAGCAACTAATAGGCGACGTGTCCGCGTCTTCCTTCGCTCCTTATAATGGAACGCATTATATGGAATCGAACGCCAATACCTCCTACTGAGGAGCAGACGATATGCAGATCAGAAAATAAACCGGCGCGTTCGGACATTCTCACAGGAACTGGTAAGAATGTAAATAGTAGAAATCACCACCTTGACACCTCGTGGAATTGTTTGATCAGTGAAGCTGAAAGGGGCGGCCGCGGTGTTTATCACTGGGTTTATTATTGTCACATAAGAAAAATTATTTGCCACATAAGAATTGGACGTTTTCACCTGGTCTACGTTCCGCAAGAGTTGCTGTGCAAGACTCTCGCGGTCAGCGCTACGTTTTTTGTTAATTTTAAAGCTGCGTAGATATTCTGTCACTTCTTGGTCATCACAACATAATAGATGACATAGATGGCTCAGGTATCGATTAGTACGCGGGTAGGCGTTACGGCATCGTTTAAGCGTTACAAACGGCCCCTTCCCTTCAACGCATACATCTCGCAATTTTTCTTTTTCGTCGCCGGTGTAGTTGAGGAGCCTATACACTGCCTGGTAATGAATAACTTGCTTTGCTAGCAATTAGCGCGAGCCTCCTATCCGTTACGTGATACCCGCGTGCAAGTAACCTCCGAAGCGTATTTGCTATAGGCGTGCATGTTTCATCCCATTGTATATGCGCACACGCATCCAAAACGACAGAACGTGACGCCCACTTGGAGCTGAGCAAAGACTGAGAAACAAAGAAAAAGAAAAAAAGACACGAAGTCGTAAAGTGAGAACGAGGTGTCATTTGTTTCTCTCGTTGTTTTGCCAGCTCATTTCGGGAACGAATGTGCGCGTGTGCGTCCCATTTCTTCGGTCAAGCAAGCCGAGCACGATTTCTCATTTAACTGCGCCTCGCGCATTTATTGAGTCGTAAAAACAAGCCGCAGCTCTATTTCGCCGTCTCGAAAAAAAAAGTGGCAAGCGCTATAAATTACGTCATATATTCGCGGCATTTGAAAAAAAAAGGGGGCGTCGCGTGCTCTAGTAAATAGAAGTGGGCTGATATTCGTTTTCTTCGAGCATAACGCGGTCTGACGCAAAATTCTTCATTTCCATTCTAATGAGTTTCCTCCCCTCTAATGGGTCTTCGTCGTTCCATTTAAAACTTATACTTCGAACGTCCGCGAAGAAGGATTATAGTAGCTAATGTTACAGATCACCGCAGGTAATACATCGTATAGAAAAAGATTTAGTGAAACAAAATGAACCAATCAAACGAAAGAAAGAGAACGTGTGCGGGTAATTTTAAGCTAAGCAACATCGTGACAACGTTTCTCGGCTCGTTATACTATAGGTGCAGTGAGGCTCACTGCTTTTAAGGCAATGAAGTAGTAAGAAAACAGCTCGACTCCTTCAGACTGGGACATGACTAAAGGTAACGACAAGGACAAGCGCTGTTTTTCCCGTCCCCGTTTGTCCCCCCCCCCCCCCCCCCAAGCCCTCGAAGAACCCGCATATATCTAACCCGTATATTACGAGTTATTGTGCACATCGAGCACTTGTGAAATCCCCTCTAGTATAATTTCGATATATAAAATATTAACGCGATAGCGTTAAAGACCGCGTGTAGCAAAAATTCCGGCGCCGGTGTCGGCGTCGTTAGTTGCGAGCGAAAAAGCATCATCGTGCGTGACCGAAAAATCGCCATGGATACAAATAATAAAAATGATGTACCCGAGGTGGAATCACACCCAGGCCTTCGGCGTGGCAAGCAGGTGTTATACCACAGAGCCACGCCAATGCTTGGAACTGCACTGAAAGTAACCTTCATGCTTCATAAACATACGCGTCCTGCGTACAGCTAGCCTCACAGTGCGAGATGTAATATCGCAGTAAACCGTGTTATACAAGCGTACATGGCGTCACACCATGTGAAGTGCATAACGAGTTGGTGGTTTATAGCCGGCCACCCATTACAAAAGGCACACACGTTACTGCATGTATTCCCTTACGAACACGTAATGGGTGCATGGTAACTTCGAAAATATATCACGCGCGTAATTGCTGCTGGTTTAAAGCATTCCACCGTTACAAAGGGCACACACATCAGTGAGCGCATTCTCATACACACACGTAGTGGGTACACTGTTGTCATAAAGTGGCTGTTGAAGAGGGCGCAAACCTTTACCTTTACTCTAGGTATGTCGTGTGCGTGCGTGTGCGTGAGCGTGTGTGTATGTCTGTGCGGCTGGCTGGGCGAGTGAACATAATGACAAGCGAAACGGAGCGCGATAAGGATGGGGCTAGATATCGCTATTGCGTTCAACTCTTAAAAGCGAAGCTTAAGCGCCCCCCCCCCCTTTTTTTTATATGTCGGATTACCTATATATACGCTATCGACATATTCGCACAACGCAAATTGAACGAGGACAGAGGAGAGGACACAACACAGGCGCTGACTGCAACTAAGCTTTGTTAGCGAAACCACCATAAATCTATAGACGAGGTATGGACATGACATGACTAGAACCTGCGCATGATATCACACAAGCTATTGCATCGCAGCTAGACAGTCAATCTCACTTGTGATAGCCTTTGTGATATCGGAGCAGGTTCTACTCATTTCATGTTCATATCTCGTCTGTAGATTTCTGGCGGTTTCGCTAATAATACTTACTTGAAGTCAGCGCCTGTGTTGCGTCCTCTCCTCTGCTGTCGTTCAATTTGCGCTGTGCAGAAATGTCGATATTGGATCATCAACTATAGGCAAAGCTACCATTCTATCAAACTATATATAGAACTCTTGTGTGAACCCCTTCAGATTCGATATATCCGGGTTCGACTGTTTGCATAAACAACTAGCCCAAAGCTTGACTTTACTAAGCGAACGAATATAGAGTTCGCGCAGCCTCGCCTGTAATATCACGCTTCATCACAGGAAACACGAACGCTTAACGGGGAGCCAACAGCCCTCTTTATGCCGGTGCTGCGCAAGAGACACTCCACGCGCTTCGACATAAAATGTAACTTTTACACAGATGATGATGATGAAATAAACTTTTAATTTGCCGAAACAGAGAGATAAGTGCTTAATAACTGCAGCGCGATCTAATCAGCGGCAGTTAAGCGGCTGCAGAATATAGTTTAAGGGAGACACTAAAAATAAGTACCTATTATTCAACAAAAAAAAGGCCGTGCTTTACATTTTGAGGTATATACAGCTGGAAGGTACAGGCATAGCTACAAAGGGCTAGATGGTATTGGGCCTTTGCTACTGAGAGCGAGCCATACGAATGAGTGTACCTAACTTAGGTACAATTCCAGTCATTCAGAAATAAACGAGCCGAGTACAGACATCTTTATAAATATAACCTGGGGTCTCAAGACCACTATGTAGAGATTTACACGCAAGGGGTTCACGCATAAGCAATATCATGCAGATGTGTTGGCGAAAAATGGTGATGGAATACGACTGTCAGAGCAGGCATGTAATTCGCACTTCTCTCGTTTCGACCACCTAGGTGGTACAGTGGTTACGGTGCTCGGCTCCTGAGCCGAAAGTCGTGGGTTCGATCCGGCTGCGGCGGTCGCATTTCGGAAGCAGGCGAAATGCTAGAGGCCCCTGTGCTGTGCGATTGTCAGTGCACGTTAAAGAACACTAGATGGTCGAAATTTCCGGAGCCCTCCACTATACGGAATGCGTCACAATCATATAGTGTTTTTGGTACGTAAGATTTCGGATATTATTATTGTTATTAATGCTTTAGTTTCATCGATGGCAAGGTGAAGTGACGCCTCTCACCATCCAGTTACAAAGATATCGCCCTATTAATGTACATATTTCTTGGGGAACAAAGGCTTCTGCCTCGATCATTTCCCGCCATGCCCTTTCATATCACCGCCGTGGTAGTTTAGCAGCTATAGCATCGTGTGGATAAGGACGCGGGTTCAACTCTCGGCTGTGGCGGCCGAATTTCGATGGAGGCAAAATACAAAAAAATGCCCGTGTACTTTTAGGTGCACGCTGAATGAATGGTTGCGAATCGTGGGCGTTGTGGAAATATAAAAAAAAAAGGTTGAATCTTTAGAGGTGTGTAGCTGGCCGAGAGTGTTGAGAAACCCAAACGGACAAATATATCTCGGTCATTAGAAAGATCAATCACGAATTTCCTTTCAAAGCAAAGGTAAGCGAAATGAAGCTTTCTTATTTCTGAACATGTTCCGCGAGCTTATGGAGCAATATGGAGTATTCTAGAGTATTAAATTGTCGAAGCAATAAGGAAACTTCTATAGTTGTTTCTTGCGTCTGACGATTACGTTTTACTGGAAGCCAACGATGCTCGCCGGTGGTAACTAACAGAAGAATAAATGAACAGAAATATATTTCAGAGAAAGGTGTGCAACGGAACGAGATAGTTATGAGCGGAGGATCGAACTGGAATCAGCGTCACGTATCAGGAAGCTTAGACTTCTTCGTTATTCCTTGAAATTATCCTTTATGTTTAAAGGGTACTCGCGCTATAGGGTCACATTATATCGTTATCCGTTCGATAAGAACTACGATTTCAATCCGCATATCTAACAGTTTGATGGAGAGGCACATATCTTGATACGGCAGATGTTCGCTGGACTAAACAAAGAAATGACCTTCTCAAGCAGAGCAGCATTAAAGAACGTCCTTAGTGAGCGGATGGCCTCAAGGTTTGTGGTAGACGGTCGGTCCCCACTTCCAGTATACATATGTCACATAGCACCAATAAATCGAGCATTTCGGTGTTCCAAGTTATAGCTATCCTGGTTTCCCTGGAATTACATCGGTTCGAGATTTGAGGAATATCTATAGTTAAATCACGCGAACGTCAAACGAGTGTATAATAGGGGTTCTGAGTATGTTCGGGTTAATCGTCAATCAATCACGTATGTGTCAAGCATTGATAAAATTTTCGATCTCTCACTATAACATTAAGGTTAGGTTAGGTTCGGTTCGGTTATGTTAGGGTACAAAGAAACGTGCCCAAGAACGAATGAAAAAAAAAAACACTGATATCCTATAGACCACATAAGTTTAACAAATGACCCTCCGGCACTCACCTGTAAAAAACCTCCGCAGCACTGAACGGAAGCAAACCAACAGGTCACGGAGGCGGTAGCGCCCGACTGCGGCGATTCAGATGGTCGAGCACAACCGTCGTTGAAGTTGCAAAGAATAGAAATGAGCGCGCACGAAGAAAGCAAGAAAGATCTAAAGCTAAAACTGCTCGAATGAAGCGCGGGAAACGACTGTCGCGGAGACACACAATCGCGCACCGACACCAACACACACACGCACAAAGCCGGAGATGCCCGTTGTACGAAGTCACCGGACCAAATGTCGAAGTGGCCACGCGACGAGACTATATGCCGTTGCGCGGGGCGAAAAAACGTGCACGCGCCGCAACGACTCGGTCGTCGTCGTCGGCCGTCGTCGTATAGGGAATCGCTCAAATCGATTTCGCACTCTTCCTCGACTCTCACCTCTTCCCTTTCCCCCTCCCAACTCCTACAGAACTTCGCGGCCTCCCTTCTCTCCTCTCCTCTCCTTTTTCGATGTCCCGTTAAGTCGGAGGATTTTACTTTCTCTCTTTTTCGTCTCGCACGATACGCAAAGACACGTGCCGACTCCGCCACCACCACTGCGCTCTCTCTCTCCACTAGCCGTGTCTCTCCCCATTCATCACGTAACGGAACACCCCCTTACCGACCGCGGTAACCCCCCTCCCCCTCTTACCGACCCAGACTACGGCCACAAATGCGGGCCGCCGCCGCCGCCGCCGCCGCCGCTGCCGTTTCACTCGTGCGCTTTCACTTTCCGGAACAGCAAATAAACAAAAGCCAGAGTGCAAAGGGAAACAGAATAGAGAGGGGGAAAGAAATTCAGAGAGAATCGTCGACCTCGAAAACTGTAACAGCGGCATCAGCGCTTGTTGTAATGTTGTTGTGTCGCAGCGTGCCCTCTCCTCCTCCTCATCATCATCACGACCTCTTCTCACCGCAATTCTGTACCGCCCCGTTAACGTCACGTCTGTGTTTTCGCGTTCTTTCTTTCTTTCTTTCTTCCTTTCTTTCTTTCTTTCTTTCTTCCTTTCTTTCTTTCTTTCTTTCTTTCTTTCTTTCTTTCTTTCTTTCTTTCTTTCTTTCTTTCTTTCTTTCTTTCTTTGTCTTAGAGAGCAAGAGCAAACTAAGGCAGCATATTTCGGCAATTTTCGCTTCTTTCTCGTCACCTCCTCCTCTCGTTCCCAATGAAAGCGTACGTACACGGATGGGAACGGGCGAGAGACGCCGTAGACGCGAACCGGGGGGAGGGTGCCATTCGCCGTCCCCGCTTTCTTCAGCGTCGCTTGTTGTGGTGTTGACAGCGTCAGTCGCCATGACGACGCGAAACACGCCGCCACGACGAACCAATCGGAGCGGCCGCTCGCCGTCGCTGCATAGTATGGCGCCCATTTCCCACGCGAACGAACGACCGTCGTCGGAAAGGAGGACAGCGTAACCTTTATTTCTCGTGTTTTTGTCCGGTAACGCGAAGGGAGCACGAAAGGTACAGAAACAACTGTTGTGCCTCTTCGAACTCGGTTTCGTGGTACAGGGTTCTTGCCGGGGGCAGGAAACTTGAGCGAGCGTCCGAAGTTTCTCCGAAATGCTTGGATGACCACTCTCGTGAGCCCGTTCGAATATGCAAACATTAGCGCTCTCTCTCTCTCTCTCTCTCTCTCTCGTTATATCTCGATCGTTCTCAGGTCGCAAAAAACTCGTGTCTTCCTTTCTACGAAGGACAAAGCTACATTTGTTCTGTCTTTTTTTTTTTCGTCCGGTGAAGCCAAAGTCGGTGAAATTCCGGTGAAGCCAAAGTCGATATCGATAACTGCGGACTGCGCCATACTGGGAGTATTAAATGACTCTAGCTGTAATTATGATCGATCTTCGTGATAGATTTTACGCTAAAAGCGCTTCGAATTTCTACGAAGTCACGTACGAGTATTCTGTGTTCGATTTTCTCAACGTTCTTGCTTTGTTCTCTGCCCTAATCGGTGGTGCGTGCTGTGGTTACTGTGCTCGGCTGCTGACTCGAAGGTCGTGGGTTCGAAGGCCGCGGCGGTCACGTTTCGATGGAGGCGGAATGCTAGAAGACCGTTTACTGTGCAATGTCAGTGCACGTTAAAGAACAACCCATGGTCAAAATTTTAGAACCTTCCAGTACGGCGTGCCTCATAACCCTATTGTGGTATTGGCACGTGAAGCCCAAGACATTATTACTATTTGCTTTGTTCTCTTTCGGCTTATTTTCGGCTCCTGTGATATTAATGGGCAGTGCGCAAAGTATGAAACCGGTGAATGATTCCTAAATTATAAGATCCTTGAATTAACATCAGGGTGGCGTCTAGATGACGTCCGGGTTTTATCATTTTTAAGTCGTTTCATTTCCATCTGTGGCGATGCTGGAGCGCCTTCTATTTGTCACAATTTTATATAATACTAACCCCTCCAAGGTTTTGTTGCCACGACCACGATGACGCATTAGCGCGCACCAGTTACGCACCCCCGGCTTATCGAGTTTCTCAGGTATTTTTATGGAATGTCATATACAGTAAAACCTCGTTGATGCGATCACGGCTCGTACGAATTTCGGGGTGATACGAACTTTTCTGTGGTCCCGGCCAAGGCCCATTAGCCTGTAATGTATTGGAGTACGGTTGTTGCGAAGCGATTTTCACGCCACCACGTTTGATACGAACGTACGCTAGCGCACAGGTGCGAACAGGTGCTGCCCGCGCTGTCGGGGAAGGCGCGGCCGTGACGCGCGGGCGCGGGCATGCGCGACCATCAACGTTGCGTTGTTGCCTCCGAGATAGTGCGCGCGAATCTTGGACGCCTTCACGCGCCTTCGCGTTTAGATTACAGGTGACGTAGACGTCGCGTTTATTATTTTTTTCCCCAACACGTTGACGCGTGCTGCTGTGCTCGAGGCAGCAGCGTCTCTGCACTGTGTTAACACGTGCCTGCCTGGTCGATGCAAGCCATGTCCACGCAATCAGACGTTCTATGAAACAAGACTGAAGCTTGGGATGCGGGTGCGTCATGAAGTCCCATGAGAGGTGGACGAATACCCCAAGAGACAAAGCGAATGTCTTGGCGAAGGAGCTAGGCCTCGCAACATACGCGCACCTCTCCGATTTGCACGGGAGACTCCCGAATTTTGAGCAAACCTACCTATTGTGTGGGCACGCTCATAAATCTCCTGAAAAGCACCCCCAACACCACCGCGATAAGAAAATAACAGCATCAAAGAACAGCGATTCTAAAATTTTCTGGCCTTCATCTATCGCGTGCAAAGCGCTTCTTAAGTCACTTTCGCAGCAGTACTCTGGTGTCATGCAGAAAAGCGTAGTGTGATTAGGAAGGGGCTATTAGGGGTCACGCGTCACAACAAATCTGGTTCATTAAGTACACACGCGCGCATGAACCGTATATTTACCAGTACAAGTATGATTGTTGACGTCTAAAAACTTTACTGGCAATCATTCAGAGCTGTTCATGACGTCGCTGCGGCCCTGAGAAACACTGAACCAAAACGCATGCCAACTTTCTTTTGTCGCATACTAATTTTTCATGTTTTCTGGTGATACGAATTTCGGATGATACGAATATTTTTGGTCACCCCGCGAGATTCGTATCACCGAGGTTTTACTGTACAACGCAATCTTCACCCTGTATACATCAGGGTCTCTTGCAGGATACAGTGCACTAGCACCATTTAAAGCTCTTAGGGTCTGTCTCTAGCGCTAAACCTTGCATAAATTACGAGCCGCTGTTGTTGCACGTCACTACATTCGTTATTGGGCTCGGATGTCAAGTGCATCGATAGTGAAAGTGGAAATCACGAGGCATCGTGACGACGACACAATAACATCGATGACGACCGCAGCCTTCGTATATATAGCGTAGCGGATTGACCACTAGTTCTGATAGCTTCGATACTGCAGTATAACGTAGGTTCGAATAGCCGCCGCGCAAATCGCTTCCCACTCGCCTCGCTTCGAAGCATCAGCTAAGGTAATGTATATCCGCCGTAGAGTATTTATAAATCATTGCTTGATGCCGTCGATTATTCAGTGGTCTTCTTCGAGCAGGCGAGTTTAATCGAAAGCGAATGGCGATGACTTCGATTCGTTCGAGTTTTCCTACGTTCGTAGGCCTTCACCGAATATACGCCTCCATGCTGTGTATATCGACAGCCCTACGGTTTTCTTCTAAACCGTCTACCTAACGCAAGAAGCGCATCACTGTGCCTGTGTCACTTGACGCGCATCGTTGAGTGCAAATGGCAACCGTGGCCTCCATACATCCTTATAATGCATCCCGACAAGCAAAGAGTCTGCTGATATACCGAAGCAGCGCTATCACAGACCGCTCCAGTAACGATTGACGCGATGAGTCGAGTCGTCAAGGTGACATGCTGGAAACTCCAGACAAATGTCCTACGTATGCATCAAGACGGAAAACAACGCGACGACTATACGCCATGCAGTAGCTAACACAATATGTGTGACTAATAAATGACCGCGAAATGGAAGCGAATGGTCAAGCTACGCGAGGTGGCAGTTAAATCTATAAACTAAGTCTCCACTAGACAATGGCTTCACCGACGCTCTTTAGAATCGAACAACGCCACTGCCCACGGCTTTGATCGTGTTGAGGGTTCTCAGGAACTACAATTTTATACAAGCTCTAAAGGAAGTACCACTGCCGGCTCACTTTGTTAAATAGGCATTCATGTGCGTGGTACATCTCGGTTTTCTGAAGTGCAATACTGTAGTATTATAACTCATACCTTTCTATAGCATTTCTTATAACTACAGTATTATAACTCTACGAACTATAACGTGACCTAAACGCGATAAGACAAAGAGGGATAAGCGGCTCTGATTAATGCCCTTGAAGCTCTTCCCGAGTGCAGGCAATATTTCGATCTGTATTTATCTCGCCCTTCTTCTATCGTCCTTAGCTTTTCCTTTAACCCTTCCAGGCTTCCCCCGAGCACTCTGTAGCCAGCCGATCCATTAACTGTCTTTGCTTCGCTTCTTCATCTCCTTGTTGCCATTTAGGAAACAACTGCACAAGCACGACTCAATGCACTCATGCGGAAACGATGTTCGAGCAGTTAAGGACCCATCGTTCTAAAAAAAAAAAACAATAACAACGATAAAAATGTGGGAGAAAAAAAAAGAACACAAGAAAAAATGGCAATGGTGTCGTGGGCCCCTTTGTTTAAACGCGCGCCTGCGCAAACCACGTGGTCTTCCGGAGGCAGGGAGCTTTTTAATCTCCTAGACGAGTCCGCGGCGTGCTTCGCCGCGCGCCGCCCGTGTCCACCGCGAGCTCTCCTTTCATAGCGTTTCACGTTTCGCCCATCTTTCATGTCACCAGTGTTTTCCTAGCTTTCGAGATCCCGTATATCCTCTTTTACTCCCGGGCTTTCTTTTCAGTCACACTCATTGGCTTACTTTAAAATGAGCGCCTGGCCAGCTGCAATTAACCCGAGCACGCCACACTCCTTCTGTCCACGCTTTTTTTTTTTTTTTTTGCTTACTTCCAGTCATTGTCTAGGACAGTGAGATATATCGCAGAAAACCCGCGCACATCTCTTTTCAGTATTCGAGGATAAACGCATTGCTAACAAGAAAGCGTGGCTCGCGGACGTGCAAGTATGCGAAGTCCCATTTGGCATCCGCAGCACTGCATTCCTGAAGCCCGGCGTGACCGCACCAGAGCGGCTATACATCTGTAGGGAGTGGTGTGAGACGCTTGTCTTCGGTTCGGGTTTTTTTTATTTATTGTCTCCTCTGTGATTGAAAGCTGTATTGTGTATTATAACGCAGCACTTTAACATCACTATAACATATCACTAATGCTGACAATGCAACATTATTCCATTGTTCAAGAAGAAAGAAACTAAAAGTTGAGTTGATTAGGAACAGCCTTTAGTTTCAGTAAAACGCACGGTTCGGTAAGCGTCCGGTTATTCATTTGTCCCATTGTTGCAGCGAGTGTGAAACAATGAATTTTTAGTTTTGCAACACATATTGATGATCTATCTATCTATCTATCTATCTATCTATCTATCTATCTATCTATCTATCTATCTATCTATCTATCTATCTATCTATCTATCTATCTATCTATCTATCTATCTATCTATCTATCTATCTATCTATCTGTCTGTCTGTCTGTCTGTCTGTCTGTCTGTCTGTCTGTCTGTCTGTCTGTCTGTCTGTCTGTCTGTCTACTACGCGCGCACACACACGCGCGCACACTCACACGCACACGCGCACGCGCACACACACAAGAAAACGCGGTCACACGCGCGCACACAACACAACACGCATCCAAGCCCAAAGTTCGGGCAAGTATACCGGCAGGACCACTAGAATACGGGTTTCTGCAATGGTGCTTGGCGCATATCAGTAGAGCAATAAATACAACTTTAAAGTGCAAAGGTGTATACGGGAACGTAAAGAGAAAATGTTTTATCCGGCGTGGGGAACACCGAGTCAAGTCTCTGCACTCCTACGCGGGTGCCAAGATCGAACGATCACGCGGTCATTTCTCTGCACACATCGAATGCGTCGGCAGAGCGCGTCGTCTTCTCCATTACGGGCGATTGCTGCTTGCGCAACCGCAGCGCACCACTCGCTGTACCCACATATCTGATAGGAGAGAATATAAACAATTACAAAAACCAAAATATCTACACGAGGAGACCGACGTGGCGGACGACCAGGGTTTACTTCGCGATGCACACGCGACGGGCCACCGCCCCAATCTGGTCGTAAAATCGCTGCTCGTATACTTCCGTTGATCCAACAGCGCGAGAGACGCACAATCTCGAAACATGACGGGCTGCCCACTCGCCAGATATCGCGGAGACGGGAAACATCGTCCGAACACCTCCAAACCTTCCGTGTGGGAGGCTTACGCATGAAGAAAGACTACGATATGCCGTAGACTGCCGTATAGAAGCTCTTATACGGTGCGCTAACCAGTTATCTTTACTGTCCATGTTCGAGAAGACCATCAAATAGATTATACAGCGTGGAGATGTCTTCATCGTCGCGTCTTCGTCTTCTTTTTTTTTTTTTTTGTCATCCTCCGTGTGTATTGTTTTCTTTTTATTCCTTTACATAGATGGTAACATTCGTTCAAGACGTTCCCACACCACGTAACCACTCGCTGAGACTCGTTCGCAAAAGGGTGACGCCACTTTTTTTAAAGACTGAGGACATTTCCGGGCGGCGGCCCGAGACCGAGAAGATTGACTCGTTCTGAGAGCGCGGAGGCTTGGGCATGAAGGATATCTGACAGCGAGCAGGAAGCACTTGTCTATTCCGAAAATGTTTATCCTGCATATATATATATATATATATATATATATATATATATATATATATATATATATATATATATTTTTTTTTTTCATAAAAGAAGAGCGTAGTGAGATAAATGACAGCAGACGAACAACAGCTTCGCCTGAATGCCGCGAACAGACCAAAAAGTCGATAACGACGAACATGGAAATAGTGACCCCGACAGTTTCCTCAGAACTTGAAGAGAATCTGAAAAGAAGATCGATCGAAAAGGAAGAAACGGACACGAAACGGGTGGACCCTTGTAAGGTAGGAATCTGGAACGCTTAGAGAAACGCAGTGAACGAGAGAGATGCACCACATTCAAAGCTATGCGCTGCATTAAAGAAGTTTGGTCTAGTTTAGTCTGCTTTTGGTCTAGACTGGGGAAGAGTAGATCATGGTCATATTTACGAAACCTCCTCGACGGCAAGATAGCGTTCTGTTGCCCCTTGTTAGCGCAGCCACAGCTCTCGCGTCTTTCGTGGCACTTTTCGTCGGTCACTTTGGTAATGGTGGCTTAGTTTCGTGCAACTTAGCCTGGTTCTTGACTATAGCCTGCGTTAGACCTCATCGGGGCTCATGTTTCAAGAATTTACTGCTGGCCATTCAGCATATTCGTGTCCTGCATTAATGAAACTACCAAGTATAAAAACGGCACTGTTTTTTTTTTTTGTTTTTTTCTACGTCGTACACGGCCTTGTTGCAAGAAATTTTGCTAATTTCATTGCCTCTGTTTCTCTCGAATTTCTTGCCTGAAAGTATGGAGAAATCTGCATTTTCAGCAGCCAGGCTTTACGGAGACGAAGTAGTACCCCTGACTGAACATTCATGCAACGTGTATACGCCGATCCGGTTGTTTCTTATAGAAGATTGTGTCTTGGTCATGGCTAAGTGCCCTTACAACGCAAGGCTGACGCCGTGCCTCGCAAACGAAAGGAGTTGATTTGCCGTAGTTATTACTGCCTACTTCTTTGAAACTGCTGACAGGTTAGGGCACATACACTCGCGTTACCAGTCAGAGCACATCTGACTGGTAACAAAAGTGTACTCTTAATTCGGGGTCAGGATTATCAGGCAAACCCTCCTGAGAGGCTGCCATGCGCAGCATGGAACTCAACAACCAACTCCTGGCAGTCCAGAGGGCCCGGGACATCGCCGAGAGGCTCCAGCTTCCGGCACCTTCCTGGGTGGAGCCACCTGGCTGAGCTAGCGGGACCTCCAGTCGCGTTCAGCTTCTGCCACTTTTGGACCACAATAAAGTTCTCACTCACTCACTTTCGTTACCAGTAATAATAACATGCCAGGTTATCCGTTGCAACGTTGTCCAATTCATTCTTTTGTCAATTCCCTTAGTGATGCCTATGACTTGCGAGTCGCGATAGAATTTGTTTCAAGGAATGCCAAGGGATAGTGGATCAATAGCGGATTCGGCGTCCTCAAGGATGGCGGATTTCTGTGCGGGTCTTTCCTACAGCTTTCGAAGAGCGGTAGCAACAGCGTCACTCCGTGCAGATGCATGAATAGACTGTAGGTCCACGGCTCAAATGGCGATGCCACAGATGCATCGCTGGAAGCCGGTGTACAACGTATGCCGGCAGTTATATCAGCGTCGACGTTGGCAGACGCTCGAGGACGTTATTCGAGACTTTAATATTCCTGAACTTCAATCCAAGTAATCGCATATCAACATCGTCTCCGGGCACGCTGTCTGGTGTTCAGGCACTTGTACTCCAAGAAAGGGGCGTTGTGGGTTACACACATATTTTCTTTTTCTTTCTCGTTTTCTCATTTCGAGAATAATTACATCGCTTGCAAATGATGCATATGGTTCCCGTGAAAGGACGCCAGTACCTGCGCACAATTCTCCATTGCGAGGTGTTGTTCTTTCGTATATAGCACCGGCGACATGTACAATAGTTTCTTGTGTGTACTGCAAGCTATGCTCTTCAGAAATGCCGCAGTTGCTTGTGGTATAGCAGCAACAAGGCGACCAGTATCGTCTCGCGTAGAAAAAATGTAGAAGCACATGAAACCCTACAATTTATTCCCAATAGGTGTCCAGATGTTTATGACCGTCAACAAGTTCTTTCTCTTGCAATTTTCCTCTATTTTCTTTCTTTTTTCACACGATCACGCGTACTTAGTAGTTAGAGGCGTTCTTTTTCTATTCCTACTTCTCGTTCACAAAAGACGACGCCTTTGTTTGAGGACAACCTCTCCTAACTGAAACTTCTTGACAAGGTCCTGAAATAGAGTTAAGTCGTTTCCAAAACCAAGAGGTAGAGCACGAGAAAGATACAAACACACAGACGAAGTAAGGAAGGTGGACCCAGAACTCTTTCTACTTCTGTCGCTCCTTTAAAGAATGCTGACACCCAAGCTAGCCACGCAAGCGTGGGTGTCAGCATACCTTAAAATAGATCAACGGTACGCATAAAAATGACAAAAACGAAAAACGAGAGGGCGATTTGCGACAGTACCTATCATGTACCACGTTTACTGGGGTCGTCGTTGTTATCATCGTCATCACTATTAGTATCATTATTAATGCCTGCTCGTATATATAGCTACCCCAATCTGCAGGCCACCGGAGACGTAGAGCTGCGATGTGATAGGATGCTGTAGCACATTGCTTTGTGCATTTTACCGCGAATTCACTATACTCCATCTCACCACTACCGTTCAGCACTACCACAGTTACGGGGTGTAAGCAAGCCACACGCCTGCGCAGCAAAACACAGTTCCAGATATAATTACCTTACAATTCGCAGGGTTCAGACATTTGCGCTTGTTTAGCAGGTGCTGCTTCACATCAATAAGTGATATGTTTATTCTTCAACGCAATTACGTCGCCTTCCTTTAATTGCTGTGTTAGTAACCACTGGTAACTGTAATTACTCATCAACATGGCGGCGCCCATGCAGACACGACCGCCCGCTTCGATCCGAACTTGCGCTTGCTACTTGCCCACAGCGCTAAAAGCTACAAGTAAATAGTGAAATGCGCGATCGCTTTGTGCGATCTCACGGTGATGACATAGCATCGGGTACGCTTTGTCGTTATTGGAGAGATCGGCTGTTTGTTTGGCTACGCCTGCTAAGCCTAACGAGCCGATAATTCGACAATGGTTCATGAAAATAGCGCAATATAGTCCCGAATACACTGCTGTTGAAGCGTCAGGACAGATATCTAAAGCAAATACAAGCGTCAGTTTAGAACTTACGGGCCACACAGCGCACGACGATGACGTCATAAATTCGAGGCGGAGGGCACCAGCATCGATGGATGCAGCCATGTTTTTTTTTTTTTTTCGGCGCTGCCGTCTGGTCGTTTTACTTGCCCAACGCTATAGTGCCTATTATAGGCACTATTCCAACGCGTGCGAGCAGACGCCATGGGGATGCTGAGCAGACGACGCGGTGCGGATGAATACATCGTGAGGAGTTATCGCCCTTTCTATAGACTAAGGGGCCCTGTAGCCTCCACAGTGCTGAAGGGAACTTCTGAGATCACATAGCAATTCAATGTCACCCTTTTGTACAGCTGGTCTTTGTGCGCAGCTCGCTTAAAATGAATTGAATTGCCGGCTCAAATTTCGCGCATAACGTAATTATTGGCTCCAAGCATAACGGACAAGGAACAGCTGTATTTTCACCGGTTCTGATGGAACAGCGAACATCCCATCAAACATGGCAACGCTGTCAGAAAAGGAGCCGACTGTTGGTTAGGTTAGCCCGATCAGATTACGTGGAAGTTCACACTGACCATACAGGATGTTAAATTCGCCCGGCGCTCAATGCCCGTCGTTTCGTTGCAATCACCAGCTATAATGTAAATAAGTCGCGTAAACGGAAATGTGCACAGTGCATCTCAAAGGGTACACGAACAGCACTTAATTAGCGCCTACGCTTCACGCCCAAGAAGGCTAAAAAAAATCACGAGCGAAACGAGCTAATTGTATGAAAGCGTAATCATAAGTATGGATGCAAGAACAGTTCGTATTATTCGAATCTTCTGTTTTGTACGTTGAAAATAAAAGCCATAGATATAAGATATCGTACCTTTTTTGGACGTCCTAGAAAGCGTTCTCGAAGACGACGAGCGTCCAAGTCATTTCCAGCGATGGCAACCACAGCTCCGGAGGGCTCTCACGAACCTGCAGAGTTATAAGGTAAAACCATGTATGTAGTATATTTTAAATACTCGAAGGACAAGCACTGTGCATTAAAACATGCTGCATGAAACATCACATTATAAGACGTATGGGGATAGGCAAATCAAAGAAGCTTTACTGAACGACATCGTAGACGCTGGATCACAGTGAGACCGCAATAAAAGGTACGTGCATGAATTTCAATGTCTAATTATCACCAGCAGGGCTAGTAAAACCGTTGATCAAAACGTGTAGATGAACTCGTGGGCTTGTGTGGAACTGCTAGCCTGGAGGACTCGGCGTTCTGAAGCTGTTTTCAACCTCCCGAAACTTCGACATCGTTTCGTTTCAGATGCTTCGCGACGAATTTGCAAAAGTTTGGCACTGTGGTCCTTAACATCAGGTAATGAATCTCTGTCAATCTAGAAATGTATGGGAAAAGAAATTTCTGTATTATAACTGCGCAAAACTAACCGCTGAGAAAGCCGGTAAGTTGGTCCTATACACTTCAGCCTTTCCCCCACACACTCGTCTCTCTCTCTCTCTCACTCTCTCTCTGTCTCTCTCGCAGACTCATACGTAAGCTTTGTGTGAGCGTGAGCCCGCAAGAAGTTAAGCTGGCAGGAGCGACCTAATTGGCCGCAAATTAGCCTTAAAATTCAGACAGCGTGCTGTACTTTAACCATTGTGCTGTCCAACCTTGCGTTCATGAACCCATTAACGAGCCAGAGTGCGGCCCGACTCGATTTCCCATGTTTCGTTTTTCATCTTTCATGAAAATCGTGTCTCATTTTTTTCCCCTCCACCACGTCTCATTCTCCTGTACTGCTCGCGTAAACTGAACGGTGCAATAGCTCGTCACGTGCGTATAGAAACACATCTATAGTCGCGCCAGGGAAAAGAAGTTAAAGACACCGTGTGCGTCTCACGGACAGCTGGGTGCATGCGCTCTCAGCAAGACTGATGCTACGCAGAGAAGACACGCAAAAAGAGAAACAGAACGGGCAGCGAAATTCGATAGCATCGTACGCACGAAGTGATTAACGCGTGCGCCCTCTTTCGTACGAGCCCGTGGCGGCGGTAATTTAAGAAGACTCTCGTCACGGGCGGGACCTCACGGGAGCAATTAGTCTGGTCACGATTAATGCCCGCTACGCGGTTGATGTGTTGGCCCCGAGAAGAAGCAATGGAGCGGCGGCGATGATAAAAAAAAAACTACGTATGTATATGAAAGACGGAACACAGCAATAAGAAACGCAGTTTCCGCACGTATACAAGCATACATAAAAGAGGAAAGTCTATACAGAAGCGGCAGAAATTCGTGAATTCCGGTGGCGCTGTCACGGGCGTATTCTTGATATCTCAAGCAAGCGGCTATGGGAACCTTCATCAATACTTCTTGTCTCGTCAACAGCATTTATCATTCGTCGCGTGATTCCGCGAACCCACGGAGTTTCGTGAGGAGCCAGTCGGCCCGCATGCGCGCTTGAGCCGCCACCAGTTTTGCATTCTTCAGCCAGGGGGGGGGGGGGGAGAAAACTTGTACCTATAGCTTCGTACCTCCATTCTCGCCATTCGTGACAGAGTTATTCCTACCTTCGATGAGTGAACGGCCAATGCATAAGTGCATAATACGCGGTAATTTTCTGTACGGGATGTAGATTTCTAGCTGAAAATATGTCTTATTAGTGTCACACGCCTCGTAAATTACACTGCAAACAAGGAAACGATGAAAAAGAAAGGTTTTCTTGTGGTCAAGAACAGGCCAATAGCGTTAAAGCAGACCGCTATTTTTTCGTGTAACAATACGGGCCCCTCCATTCCAGGTGGTATCAGACATAGAGTTTCAACTCTGGCGCTATAGTGTCTATGGGAGCTGCAACGCATGACGCTTCAGCCAGCATGGGAATGATGGGTAGTACACAAATTTGTCTAAACTTCGTTCTTTCGGCTCCGTTTGGCTATACGCGTCGCCTGCATCCGCTTTGTCGCAAAACAATGTTCAGCAAAAGTCAGCAGTTCCACTTCACCACTTAAACTTTTTTAGGCTCACCAAATCAAACCTGGTCACGAAGTTCACAACGGTCTATTCTTTTATCCCAAACGAACGCCTAAACACAGCAACAAACAAAGCCACAAGGACGTTTGAAGCCGCAAGCACGAAGACTAGGCAAATTTGTGTACTACCCATCATTCCCATCTTAGCTGAACGATCGCAGCGCCAGAGTCCCCTCTAGTTAATTTTAGGAAACTCTATGGTATCAGACGAGCCACCTTTCATGCTGAGAGCTAATAAAGAGTGTAGACACAAGTTAGGAACTGTTCATCAGCTCTGGGACAGAGACATTCATCAAGCCTTGTACGTCTCATCAGACGCGAAAAGCGACCGTCGTAGTAGTTTTAGGCGTCAAGACGAACGGCACCAAAACTCCTAGTTTCCTTTGCCAGTCACCAGATTTTGTACAGACTTTCGCGAGGAGTTCGCGCACTCTTCGAAGCATGTCACATAATTAGAGAATAGCGAGCACTGGCGACGCCGCGACTACTGGCCTGCTTTCTTTTTTTTTTTCAGTTGTAGAGTATATGGTATGCCAACGAATGCATTTCCTTGATGAAACTGCTATCAGTTCTCAAACCACCTATTCCTCCCATTTCTTTCTTTCTTTCTTTCTTTCTTTCTTTCTTTCTTTCTTTCTTTCTTTCTTTCTTTCTTTCTTTCTTTCTTTCTTTCTTTCTTCTTTCTTTCTTTCTTTCTTTCTTTCTTTCTTTCTTTCTTTCTTTCTTTCTTTCTTTCTTCAGTTCCCCCATGCACAGCCGCTTGCGTCGCCACGCACGAGAGGTTCAGGCTAGGAAGAAAGAGGAGGGGGGTCTTAGCGATGGTGAGCTTGGACGCAAACAGTTTCCCATGGGCCATTGTCGGGTGCTCCTCCACGCAAGAGACGGAACACCTCCGCCGCCGCGAAGATTGCGGGTTGTCAGCGGCCGCCGCACGCGCCTGCGAACCCGCCAGCCATACCATGCCGCCGCCCAGGACGTCGGTCTTGTCGGTTACCGCGTCGCCTATGGCGCGCATATATAGTCTATGCGCCTCGAGCCAAGGACCATTCGCTTCCAGCAGCAAGCAAAGAATACTGACTGCTGACTCACGCCAGGTGTGTGAGAAAGCAGTCCCGACGTGCGTGTACCTACACCGTACGCGCTGCGTCCGATGCGGTTCGAGTCGGCCCTCATCATTTCGTCACAGACAACTTTCTCATCGCATGCAGCGCCCTCTATACGCCCGCGCCCGTAGCATTGCCTATCCGGACCACACCCCTTTCGCCCGGCTCTAGCAGCGGCTTATAGGCCGTTGCGCCATACGCACTGCAATGCAAGGTTGCGATCGCCTGCATGCCTGCGTTGTTTCGCCGATCGCGCAGCATTTGGCAGGTGGGTGACGCCCGCTTGTACGGAATGCATGCTGGTCTTAGTGATCTATAGGCAATTCTCTCGTTTCGCTCACGGCTTTGGGCCGCGAAATTTCTTTCGTATCTTTAATGACAAATCTGATGCTACGGCTACCGTTGTCACATGGTGTTACTTTGTTCCATACGCTAGTGTTTAATAATATCTGGGGTTTTACGTCCCAAAACCACTATATGATTATGAGAGACGCCGTAGTGGAGGGCTCCGGAAATTTCGCCCATCTGGTGTTCTTTAACGTGCACCTAAATCTAAGTACACTGGCCTCTACCATTTCGCCTCCATACGCTAGTGTTTACGTAACTGTGTAGTTTACTGTAGAGGCTATACAGATCTCCTTTCACACCGCGGTGCTTTGGCGATGCGGACGCTTGTCAGCGGTTGCAGTACGCGTCACGAATACGGATACGATCCCGTAATAATAATTGCTGGCGTCATACGTCGCAAAACCACGATACGATTATGAGGGATGCAGTAGTGGAGGTCTCCGGAAATTTCGACCACCTGGGGTTCTTTAGCGTGCACCTAAACCTAAGTACACGGGCCTCAAGCATTTTCCCCTCCATCGGAAATGCGGCCGCCGCGGCCGGGATTCGATCGCGCGACCTTTTAGTCAGCAGTCGAGCACCATAAATAACCACTGGACCACCGTAGCAGATGGATACGGTCTTGTGCGCGGCAGCCGCGAAGCATTTAGCGAGCATTGCACTTCTTAAAACGGGAAAGTTTCGATCATGTTTTTTAGCGCACTTGTACAACCTGGCTTCCTGCTTTCTTTACATGTCTTTCAAAGGATCCGCATTTTGTCGACATAGGCACGAGTGCGCCGAAACAATGCAACTCCCCTTTCATGTGCAGTGCCTTCCGTTCTTACCGCTGATATCCGTCTTATTGGTTCACTACCGTTTTAAGGTAGCTATTCTATGCAGCATCAAAGAAAAAAAAAAAGGGGGGGGGGTCCATTCATTGTGATTCAATGAGGTTCGCCTTGTGCAGCTCAAAGGGCACAGCTTACTCACGGAAGCGTCAAGCTGTGTAATGATATCGATAGAGAACCACCGTAGTGAGAACAGCAAACAGGTTAAAGAAGAATGCGGATAAAATACATCTATCAATGAAACATCCATAGAAGAACCTCCATTAATATTCGTGTCTCTGCACTCTGCGAATGTTGTATATATATGAAGACCGGATGCATTGTCTATGATTAAATATTTTTAATTTGCAGTACCCTTCAAGGTCTAAGTGCACAGTCAACCATAAAATTACAAGCGATAAGCCTTGAAAGAGTACAGATTCATGTCTATCAATTGACATTTGTTGCTGGTTTTTATCGGCTTAGTTGCACCGAAAAATTTCGTGGCCGACTGTATATGTGTTGTGCGGGGGAGTTGCCAGAAATCTTTTTTCGGACGGTTTCAAATACCCTTTATTGTTTGTATGTATGCTTGCATGTATACACATGCGAAACTGAAAAACGTCGATGCCGCACCCCTCTCCTTCCCCCTCTCCCCCTACTGGCTACTGGTACCACAGTGCAATACAACGCTTTTCACCAAGTATATTTCCTTCCGGCACGTTAGAGTTTGTTGATGTTGCTAGATGCCTGTTTTAAATAAACTTAGCAAATCCAGCCGGTAAAGATCCTATTACGCAATCAGTCCACAAAGTGTGCATAGCAAATCTGTAGCCTTCACCGCTGGAAAGCGCCTGCCGACTTTCTATACCGATTATGCAAAGAGTTGTGACCGTATCGCACGTAGTAACATTACCATATACTCACCCACGAATGCGACGCAAACGTGAGCCGTGAATACAGCTTTATCTGGCCAGCTTTCTCGCTGCAAATGGGGAACACTGTACATAGAATGGTAACTTTAAAAACAACGAGCGTTCCAGAATAAATCCACGTGCACTTTTCCAACGTGCCACAGAGAAGACGCAAGCGTAAAAGTTGTCCTAATGTGCGCCTCATCACGACCAGCAAAAACAAATATCATGTTGCGATAAGATCACCGTGCGAAGCAGAAAAAAAAAAAAACGTTCGAGCTTCAGCAGGCGGGCCCCCGGACACGATAAACCTAAATTCCTGAAAGCGCCTCAAAGAAAACGAAGAAGCCACGAAGTGACTCAGAGGAAGGCGCCCTAAGAGTCGCGGCGTATAGCGGTCTCGAGCGCGATCGTAAAGCACGAAGTATCGAGACAAATCGGCCAAGAACGTGCCAGCCTACAAAGCGACACGCGACACCATGCGCCGTCCCTTATTTGTTGCCGCGCGCTGGAGAACCCTGGAGGGCTGGCTTGCAAGCCGTAAAAAAAAGACGGACGAAGCCAAAATCTGAGTCTCGATCTGCCAAACGCATCCTTCCCTCCTACCTTCCTCTGCCGTGTATATGCTCGAAGGCATAGACTTATAACTTACGAGACGGAAATGGAACTCCCGGTCGAACAATATATCACGCGTGCCAGGGAACGCCACCCGTAAAGCCTCGAAGATCCGAAACGTCATCCCGTACGCCGGTCCTTACGCAATCTTCATTTTCGCGGAACTCCTTAGGCGCGAACCGCATTTTCGCGACGTACCGGGCAGGAATTCGACGAGAGAGCGCTCCCAATATGTTTGCCACTCAATGAGTACTTCGGGATAGGAACTGCGCTCCCAAAGAAATAAGAAAGCTCCGAATCGCGGCACCGTTGTGGATAAGAATGTGAGGGAGAAACTCATTAATGATAGAGCAAGATTGCAAGTATACGTGCCGGTTGGTACGAGTGCTCCCCAAGAATCCATCCTGATGGGCCATCTGCTTTTCTGTTTTAAAGTGTAGCTTTGCCTGAATCGCTGCTTTTGGTGTTCCGGATGCTCTTATATTCCCCCCATCGGGGCCGAGGGTGCAACCTCCAACTGTGTTTGTGCAGCTTTTGCGTCTGCCTCTTCCATTCGTACTGAATGGAAATAGGTAGATGAGGTAAGAAAAGGAAGAAAGAACCCGTGACATCCAACGCCGTGTACCCATTGAACCGCGGCGAGTACTTAAAACTGATGAACACATCCAGTCATTCCGTGTGCTTAAACCCAGCGAAGGGGAATGGATAAAGTGCTCATTCCTTTGTTAGACAAAACATGTAATGAAACCGACAGCTAATGAAGCAAGGAATGTATAGCGGACGTTATTCGTACTCTCGGACTGTAGTGTAGTAGTTATGACATAAACGGAAAGGAACTGAAGTGGAAGAAAAGCAACTTTGCCGCCGGTAGGGACCGAACCCACAACCTTCGGATAACGCGTCCAATGCTCTACCAATTCCGATGCTCTACCACCGCAATCCTGCGAGTGCTAGCCAGCGCCGCTCATAGGCACGACGGCGTGTGTAGAACACTCTTTTTTTTTTCTTTTTGCCGGCTGGCGTCACGTAGCAAGTGATCCTTTTACGAGCACTGTGTGTCAATTCTGTCCCATTGTTCAGCTGCGTTGGGCGACAAAAATAAAATTTTGTACGTGTGGCTGTAAAGTATAGATTGGCAGGCTGATTGGTTAACGACCCCACAAGCCAGCGCTAAATGGGCAAAACAAGAAGCGATGGTACAGATAGACAAGGCGTTGTCCTCGGAACCTCTCTTTTTGTCGAGCCGTATTTTTGCCCTTGTTTCCGCGCTGCCATAATGAGCGTATATTGAGTAAGAGCGTGCAGATGTATTCCCAGCAAAATGCGCGGAACAAAATGCTCAGTTGCCGTATACCAAAGGTTTCCCAGGCCGCCTTGTGTCCGCCGTGGTCGTTCATTGGCTGTAGAGCGTCGCGCAGTTGATCTCGTGGTCACGGTATTCCCTCCTTGGCACGGAGGTCGCATCCCGATGGAAAGCACGCAGAATTAAGTACTCCCCACGCCGCACTGTGGCATTGAAGATCCCCACCACCGACACCTCCCTCCTTCGGTTACACCGTTCACGATGCGTGAGCGCGAATGTTCAACAATATTTAAGAGACCCAATATCCGATGAGACGATTGTCCAACTGAGAAGGTGGAGGACAAAATTTCGTCCAACAATGCAAGAATAATTTGGGCGAATATAAAATGATTTAGCGTATATACTGCAGGCGGCGCCTCCAAGACACCATGAAGGCAATGACGATATCAAAGCTGGAATCCTGCCTGATTCGTGGGTTAGGGCTCGCCGAGGCCCCAACGCACTCATCGCCCTGGTTCCAGCTTTGATCACCCAGCTGCCCCTCGCGTATTACGTGCCGCCAGCTTTGTGGTAACCTCAGGTGTTCTTCTGATGCCTTCATTTGCCGGTTACATGTATGCCTGTATACCTGCGGCAATAACTGTTAAAGACGCAATCCTCTCCCAGTGACAAGGGCCACCGATGCAATGTCGCCAAATACCAGAGGCACATGATGTCCAGCAAGACCGAATGTGCAACCAAGACGGTATATCCAGCGAGGCTGAACGCCTGACGAGTCCGACTGTCAATAGACCCTTTTCATAATTGCAAAGCTAGCTTTCCTGCCATGCAGTTTGCCCAACTAATGGCGGCTAGTCACTTACTGCAAACAGCGTGTTCACGCGCATTTTGCTTACGCTATGACGTGGAAAATGTAGACTCGGCTCTCTTGACATAAATACGCGTAATAGACAAGCCTCAGCACGTGCAACTAGGACCTCGTCTCCACTCTAAGGAAGAGAGATGCCGCCATTAGTTGTTCAAATATGTAGCGCAGAGAAGCGCACTTGCGGATTATGAAAAGGGTCTATTATTGAACCCTTATTGTGTTAGACATTCAGGGCAGCAGGCACGTAGCCAGGGGGAGGGGGGTCCGGGGCCCTAGCGCCCCCCCCCCCCCGAAATTTTGGTGAAGTAGGTGTTCTTACCAAAAATAAATAATGAAAATAGGTGTTTTTCTCAAATAGTCACGGTTTTCACCAAGTGCCCCCCCCCCCCCCCACCCGAAAAAAATTCCTGGCTACGGGCCTGCAGGGCAGTGTGACATTCAGGTCAAATTCGCCTTCACATTGTCCCCCAAACTACGGCGTGACTGACTGCAGCCACTACACAAGACGACTGAGGGATGGCCGCCTTCATAGAATCAGCGCTAGTACAATGGACCAATTGACACCTGCAGGCAGTCTTCCAATACATCGAACACTTCTTATAATGTTTACTACTACTACTCCTACTACTACTACTAATACTAATACTACTAATACTGCTGTATCTGCTGCTATACTCTTCCTACTACAGTGCTACTACTATTACTACTACTACTGCTCGAGCAGTGGCAGAAGTAGCTGCGAGCGCTAGCTCGCGTATCGGCGCTGCTGGAAGCTCGCTTTGTGTGGTGGTGTTTCGTCAGTCCAGGGACGCGGCGGCGAACAAAGCAAGCAACAATTCGACGTCTGTGTGTTCTCTGACGACGACAAGAAACCAAACGCGCTTTTCCTGTCTCTGTGTATATCTACAGGGTGTTTTTTTTAGATAATACAGCTTCTTTATAAAATCCGATGACGGTAAGCCTCTTTCCGTTTTCGCGCATAAACTATATGTCGTAATTAACAAAAACTCGTTAATTAACATTTTATTATTGTCTTGAGGACAGGTGTTTATATTAGAAAGTTGTAGTGTGTGCTAATTTATGGCACACCCATTTTTTAGAAATCGCGAAAGTTGCGCGTATAGTTCGAGATATTCATCGTCGAATTTCAAGGGCGAAATCGAAATTGATCGCGGCCGGCGCGCACGAAAGAGCGGCGGAACACCGGACGACACGTGACAGGGAAGTGACAAAATTCGAATGGAGGCGCGCAGAAGCAGAATCTGGCCAGAAAAATCTGCAAGCATTCTGAAATACGCAAGTAGACAGCTTAATGTTTGTGTGCGATTGGTGGTGCTTATGTGTTTCTTTCTTAAACTGTAAAGATGCGCGAGTAACTATTTCGCGTGTCTGCAAGAAGAAGTGCCGAAGTGGCAGCCTATGAGTTTTCCTTACCAGTCAAAGAAAAGGTTGATAGCGCGGTTTTCTTGTGCACATTTTGAAAGAAATGGATAAGCACCAAACACTGCGCGCGAAAATAAGGCGATGCGCGGGCACAAGTGAAATGACTTGCAGCTTTTCACGAACACATACGGCGACGGCGCGCCTTCATTCAGATTTCGTCGCTCCCTCGCGACGGGCGGTTCCGGTCTGACGTAGCAGAACGGTCGCGCTTCGTGCGCGTTTTGCGCGATCTCTTTCAATTTCGAACTTGACATTCGATGAAGAATAGCTCGAATTACGTGAAACTTTTGGGATTTGTAAAAAAATATATATATGCCATAAATTGGTATGCACTACAACTTTCCAATATAAACACCTGCCCTCAAGTCAATAATTAAAAAGTTAGTTAACGATGTTTTGTTAATTAGTGGCAACACTGTCATTTTAACTACGGCAAAGTTTTCCCGCCTCGAAGTGCAGTGCGTGTGCGAAAACGACAAGAGCCTTACTGTCATAGGATTTTAATAAAAAATATGTATTGTCTAAAAAAAAAACACCCTGTATGTGAGCGCTTACGATGCAAGCCAGTATTCCTGGTGCTTTCGCAAACGCGCACCTCCATTGTTAGCAATGCTTCCTGTGGTTAAGAGAAAAAAAAAGCAAAAAGAAGTCTGGTCGTCCTGGACTGATTTCCTCGGCTGGAATTTCGCGAGAAACGCTTTACAGGATATAGGGCCGAAATCCTGAAAACCGTGGCCAGAAAGTGTGGGTTTTATATACACGTATGTACTGACCCCTGTTTAGCCGGTGCGCTAGCGCGGCTCCGAATAGTCGTTCGTATTTTTGTACAGCTGTCTTCAAGACACCGGCTAAGCGATCAAAGATGCCTTTGTGTAAAAAATAAAGTAGCAAAAAGCGGACGTGCGTTTTTTTTTCGTTTTTTTTTTTGAAATTATATTATTTTGTCAGTTCGGATCTGTCCACCTCTCGCTCAGGCGTCTCCAGTGGAAGCAGCATGTCATATGCTTATAACGTTTTCCTTATTTCATACAGATCCAGTGCGCGTTAAACTGGAAATAGGGCAAACGAAGAAAGAACCGCCATTGAGTCCCCTATAAATTATTTCCGGGGTCGGAACACCATTGACTATTTAATTAGGTGTCGCCTCCTGTAGGCTAACGTCTTTAGGAACGAACGAATCATAAACTTTCTTGGTCTGTGAAAATTAGGGTGTGCTCTCTTCATGCGGAGAGTGACTACGCATGAACGAGCGGCAGGAATCACAAGTGATCGCAAGTTTTAGGAGCCAAAGGACGGGAGTTTCAACCACGACCGCACTCCACGCGCCTCTCCACTTCGGCCGTGTTTTAACATATATGAAGTCGTATTCTGATCTATGCTTATAGCCCGCTCGGTACTGATAAGCATTTTCCTCTTAGTTGAATGCGTGCGATGTTACATAACAAATAAACATTCTTTACACGTGTTCCCTTCTTGGTATATTTTGAGTTCGCACATGTTACCTTTGCTGTTTAACACCACATGTGTTATTGAAGCTTGTACGTGAGAAGTTACATCCTTTGACGCGTATGCGCACCATCATCACACATTCACACATCGGATCACGGGTCTCCACGCAGGTTGATGTCAAGGCGGTCAGGGGGCTTCGGCTGCACCATCGTGGAAATGTAATCGCGCCTCCAATATCCACCGCTTAACTTCTAAAACAAAAACACTTAATTGCAGGCATTGAGAGCAACAAGATTTTACATTCAGTATACACCACTCGGCACCAACCTTCACCCGCTTCGCGGAACTTGCCTCGAATTTGTGTTTTCTTTTTTAATTCTTCGCCGATACCGTATCACTATACAGTATGCCCTATGGCGTTTCTTTAAAGTAAAAGCCCATCGATGAGAAAGCAGCGAGACCAACGTGAAAACTCGTTCAAGAGCACCCACGGCAGTCAGACTGGCCAACCTCTCTCCTCGCGTACCGCTTATCGCCTGGCTGCCGATGATGCATAGCGAACCAATGGGGGGAACGGAGCCTCGATGTTGTGGGAATCACGTAGCAGCGAGGCGTTACGCTCCGGCATCTCCTTCACCTAGATTTCAACCCCTCCGTACACGGTGACTCCTTTATCACTTCCTGCCTAGCTTATAGTCACACCACCGGCGACTGGCGTAGCTTTTATGGCTGCCGCTTTTCGATTCCACCGTTCCGGAAGGCACCGGTGGCAGCGACTCTGTAATGTAGCACGAACGTAAAGTGCCGCGACACTTACAAACGCGAGCACCGTAAAACTTCGACCCGTAAATTACCGCGCACGCAAATTCGTTACAGAAGCCCCACGACTGCGGACTAACGCGTACTGGACCCGTAATTTTCGCCCGGAAAGCGTGAACCCGCGTATGGGAAACTGGAGTCGCTATTGCGGGGGAAAAAGTAAAGAAAAAGAAAAACGTGTTCAGCGGCTTATGTATACGTTTGTCGCCTTTGCATGCGATATCCCCGCAACGGCTCTTTTACATGCTCGAGAACTGGTATGAGAACACCAGTGGCTGAGCTGGCCTTACGGCCTGAATGCTTTGGAGACAGCTCGTGTTTGGCCCTTATTTGTTGCTTTGTTTTATCCCACTTGCACGTGGGTTCCAAAGCGACGATCGACATTGACTCGGATATCAAGACCTAGTCCCCTATCGCGCCGCAAGTGCGTCGCGACTTTCAGTGGCATTTTGTTGTCACGAGGATTGGGGCAGCCTGATCGAACTTCGAAATGCGAAAGGCACTACTAACCCACATAGCTTGTCAGCAAGGACGCTGGGTATTCATGAAATTACACGGCCAGATTTCTTCCTAAGATTGTGACGGTGAGAGCAACTCCATTTTGTACACTCGTGGGCGTCCATGTTAGAAACCAGAAGAGAGAAAGAGCGTACGATAAAATGGGAGCTATTACGAGTCGTCTCAAATGAACGCAGCTCACGCGTCGGGACGATAGATAGACGCACTCGCTCACAATTACCCAGCAAGATATGGACACGAATAAATAGAGGCGCGATGCTTGCAGATGGCGTCGAGTCCCTTCCGTCCAGATATTTGTTTTCTTTTTTTTTTGTCCAACGTTGTCAACCTTGTGTTGAATACTCAGTTGGAAAACTTCCTTCTGCCCCCCATTCCGTTAAGTTTGTCTCCATGTGTTCTTCAAGAGATTCTTGTTTTCCTCTCAACCAATTACCCACCTTGTTAATGGAGCCGCGGTCATTCGCTGCCACGCGTTAGAAATTAGGACCATTGCTGAACTCACACAGTGCTGTTGGGATCGCGACAGGATCCTGTGGCACAGCTAACACTAAATACAATCTCAAGACCGGATCTCTCGCCATGGATTGGCCACATGTTTGCTACGGGTTGTTGCATTTCAAATTCGCGTAATAAGATGACGCTTTTTCTATCTTTCGTCGTAAATTGTGTAGCTCAAGTAGCGATGGAGACAAAAGAATTCATTATCGCTGCGAAGTCTGCATTAAAGGGAAGCAGCGGAAAGCGCACGAGATCTTTTATTAAACTTGTAAAATGTGAAACGCCTGTATCGGCATAGACGGAATACAAATGCCACTCTACAAATATATTACATTTTATTTTTGGTCTTTGAATGCGTAGCCTCTCTTGGCTCTCGATGTACGCCATCGGCGTGTCGCGGGGTCGACATCCGATAATGGACGCACGCGGCTCTGGCTGTGATCCAACCACGTTTTTCCTCGCTTTCTTCCGGTCGTATACGCTGCCTTCCCAGTTCGCACATTCGGGTTCACGCAGCTTGGCGTTGCCTACATGCATGCATGTTTCCATTACAGATCACGGAGGTTTTCCATCGAACCGATGTTCTGCTTATAGCTTCTGCTGAAGACGCGGTACTGTATCTGAGGGCACAGTGCATGCAAGACCGGTTCAATGCTGCAGCAGAGAAAAAGACACGAGACGAATACTAACAAAAGATTATAACAAAAGATTATAACAAAAGAATGCTAACAAAATAATACTAACAAAAGTACAAAACCGGTACTTTGGGCTTCCTGCGAGCAAAAAAAAAAAAATCAAGAAAGAAAGAAGCAACGACGCTTCACATTAGAGCAGGCGACAGCTAGCCAACCAAGGGATATGCTTCTGAATTCTTTACGCTCACTGCGCTTACATTGTATGCATGGTCCGGACAGATTCCTGCTTTTCTGTATGAGTAATGTATAGACACGCCATTGAAATGTACCTTTGATAAACAGCGCAGTAGCTTATGTGTGCACGTGCATATGCTTATGCATATACAGATAGAGAAATCGTCTACACTAAACACGGGGATAAATCACTGCGAACATTATATACAGATGGACGAAATAAACTCCCGCGATGGAAGTCAAGGGCAGAGCTGGAAGCCACTAAGCTCTGAGCGCACGTGCACGCAACGCATGCGCGTATGCAACGCGCCCGCGAAGAAACTACACCGACGGCGTTATTCCCTGCGGCGCCCTTACTTGTATAGGCGGCCGACTCTATCAACCGATTTCGAAATCGACGTAAGGTTCGCTTTTCCGGAGCTTTCGAGCGGTGAAACAAGAAGTAGAAAAACCCAATCCCGTCTATACACTCAAGCACGTATACTGAAAGTAATGATATCGTACGAAGAGCACTTTAGGCTAGCAGCGGGGGGGGGGGGGGGGGGGGGGGGGGGAGGGGGGGGCGCCTTCTCCGCTTCCAACCGCTATCAACCGGTACGCGGAGAGCTGAGAGAGCGAAAACGCCGAGAAAGAAAGTACTATAGAGAGGATGATAAACAAACAAGAAGAAGAAGAAGAGGTGAACCATTCGAAACTTGGGGAGGGTTTCTCTCCACTGTAGCATTTGCGAGCGGCATACGGTTGTGTGTATTGCTCTAGCCGTAGAAGGCGGGAGCGCGACTTCAGTTTCGGTACGGAGGGGGAACGGCTGGGAAAGAGGGGGGGGGGGGGGGGGGGGGTCTGGGTAGACCGCCCCTTTGCGCCATTGTAATTTTGTTGCGGTGACACGAAAAACACTCGCACGGGAAGTGCCACCTCTGTAACTCGCGCTGTGTGCCATGCGTACTATAAGGCCGTCGGTCCAAATAACTGCGCAACTGCTAAAGGAACAGCCCGGTCTAAACGCTTTCCTGCCCCCTCGCGCTCGCTTATTAATCGCCTCATTTGCCCGCTTTTATTGTTGTTTCTTTCTTACGATCCTGCACCTGTTACTTTCGCGGTTTCTCTGTTACTGTTGCTCTCCCAGCTCTACTGCTGCCAGGCGCTAAGGCTTCGCCGCGAACTTCACGCAGCATAGAAGTGTGTTCGTCGGTGGAGGGGTGTTTGTGAATATACAGATGGAGGCGGCATCGTAGGGAGCGTCTCACTTGTTTTCATTTCATAATTGAGGCGTTTGAGGAGAGGGTCGCACCAATGGCGGCGCATAGGCGTCCCCCGGGCGACGCCAATGTGGCGACACGGCCGCAGCGCTACAGTAAGCTCCCCACCCCCCCTTCCCCCAACTCGTTGCCTGGGCGAGACGCTAAGCGGCCGCCGCGCTGCCGCCTTCCTAGCGCCAAGCAGGCGTTCGCGTAACGATGAAGAAGAAGGTGCCGAGAGTAGGAGGAGGAGGGGGAAGTGTAAGTCCCAATTAAAAGAGCGCGCTCGGCGTGAGAGCAACGCGGGCAACAAAAAAGGAAGATAGAAAAAGGTAAGCGAGAAGAAGAAACAAAGTGGTGACTGCCAGCGAGAAGGAAGCAGAGGGGAGGGGGGAAGAGTTTCGGCTAGATAAATGCCGTATTGATAAGCGTCCTCCTCAGCAGCACGGAGCGAGAAGTGGGACACACTGAAATTGCGGCCGATCTGGCGGGCAGGCAGAGAGCTGTGCCTCACGCGCGCCGCTCTCTCCACCAATTCCCTCCTCTCCTCCTCCTTCTCCAGGGTTCCCGTGCTTGCACTTGCACGGCGCCGAAGCCAAGCTACGAAGCATCCGGCGCGTTGCGCGCGAAAAGCGAGCAAAACGCGCGCGCGCTGGAGCTCCGCGGTCGGCCGACTTCGCGCGACGCGTGCCGCCGCGTCGCTTCCGGGGTGACGGGGAAAGAAGGAAAGACTGGGAATGGAGGAGAGTGAGGGTTTGCCCTTGGGCGCGACGCTGTCTCGGACTCGGTGTGCCTCCGGCAGCGCTTACTGCTGTACTGGTGTAGCAGCTTCCCGGAATAGAGCAATTGTGGAAGTCTTTGGAACAGGGAACAACCGCGCCTACGGCGCCGTCTACCGGTACCGAGCGCCTACGCCTCATAATATTGAATCTTCGAATCTGCTTCTGAATCACGTCAGGCAGGCGCCAGTAGCCAGTGGAGCCTTGCAATTGGGCCAAGCACCATCTATCGAGCTCGTGACCCTTAACTCCAAACCTTTATCAATAAAGTTATTCTTCTTCTGTTGAAAATTTGCTACATGACTCGACTACACATTCGTAAAGGAAGTGTTGAACAAGCGTAATCATAAGTGCAAAAAATATGATGGGTTATATGCCGGTAATGCCGATAATGCCAGGCCCGATGTTATCGTGACATCCAGATACAAAAAAAAAAAAAAACGCCAGGCCTGCGCGGAAAGCGCAGCGCAGTCACAGCGAAAGCTGGAAGAGCGGCATTTCTAGAGCCCGTTCTTAACTTTCTTGGGGCTACTAATGCAAGTACACTAGCAAGGTACCCACTACGCCATAAATCACAATATTTGTGAAGTTGGGAAACACCTATACAACGCCATTATTCGTCATTCTGCGCAGAAGCGAGGTACCACTATGTGCACTTTGTTGGCGTGGCGACCGATGACGATGAAGAATTGTCGCTCAGCCCTTTGTAATGGGTTGGAAGCTTTAAACGGCTCACCAGTTACGTAGTTCGCATTGTGTGACGCCCGGTCACTATTTCACTCTCCCACCATGCAATATAACATAGGTTGACGTGAGAAAGAGAGAGAGAGGGGGGGGGGGACTTTATTGAGACCCTGAGGAAATGGATCATGGGCTTATGGGCTTCCTTGTCTAACGCCAACCAATACAAGTGCACTTGCGAGGAACCGCGTCGCGCGTGGTCGCCCACTGCGCTATAAATCATCATAATTTCTGTGAAGTAGGGAAGCAGCCACTATGCCATTTTTTGTCATTCAAAGGAGAGCCGTGGTACCCGCTGAAAACATGTAAGGCATTATGCGCACTTTGTTGATGTTGTGCCTGATGACGATGAATAATTATGGCATTGCCCTCTGTAATGAGTTGGAAGCATTCAACAACCTACTCGTTGCGCAATTCGCATTGTGTGAGGCGTGGTTACAGAATTCACGTCGTGTGACGCCTGTTTGTTATTTCGCTCTTCTACCACTCTATATTACATAGACTAGTGTGGTTCCTTCCGGATATGAAGCCTGTATAGCGTCTTTTCGCAAGGAAGTTTCAAGCACCGGGATGGTCCTGAGGTAGAACACTGGGCCCCCGGGAGCGCAGAGGGCCCAGGTTCGAACCTCGTTCCATCCTGGAAATGTTTTTCTTAATTCTTTTTTTCTTATTTCGCGCGATAGTGGTTACGGACACCGGCGGCGGCGGACAACTACGGCACCAAAAACGGCCGTTGAAATGATCTCATAACAGCGTTCGCTGTAGAAGTGCGAACCTTGCACTACATCGCGCAAGGCTTGACACGGCGAAACTGGACGATTCTAAAGACTATAATCTGTTTGCTTCTTGGTTGTTTCTAGGCCTTGACTAGGTGATGAGGGTTGTGTTGCTTCTAGGTCTTCTAGGCTGCTTCTAGGTCGTCGCTAGACTTTAGCTAGGTGATGCTAGGTTGTTGTACGTTGATTCTCACCGCAGAGAGGTTCGAGTTAAACCACAGCCAGTCACTGACACGACACAGATGCCCAAACTCCAGTGACAGAAACTCCCGCTGAAACCAAACCTCCGCAACTCTCATAGACCTACGGGCAGGTCCTCGTTGGCATAGGCCTTCCATAGCTTCGGGGTCTTCTCGCAGCCGCCGTTGCTTTTCCCGTTCCCTATAGTGTTGGGCTAACTGTTGCGTTCTTCTTTTTTTAGTGGACCAGGTGCGAGTATTGGGATTTACCCAATTTCTGCGGCGCATTCCCCGTTTATGATGATGACATGTAGTTTTCTGATAGGCCGCACAAATTTCTGCGGCGTATACCCGTTTGTTAGGCTAACTGTTGCCTTCTTCATTTTGAGTGGGCCAGTGTCGAGTAGTGGGATTTACGCAATTCATGTGGCACATACCTGATAGACCATGCAGAGATAGCCATACAGGATAGGCTGAACAAGTTACGACTGCCTTAAAGAGCTTCGCTGTAAAAAGGAAATATTGCGGATGTCGTGTACTCCGTAAAAATGAAAGAGCAGTTTCAAATAGTTTAGCTGCAGATACCTGTGTCCCATGTCAAATTTTACGTTCATGGGACACAGTTATGGGACACAGCTGATGGGACAGGACAAGCTCGAAGTAAGGGAGAGAGTCAGAGATAATAAAACAGGAGAAAGGCAGGGAGGCCAACCAGAATTGTAGCATCCGATTTGAAGGGGAGGGGGAAAGAAAGATGGAAAGGAAAGCGGAGAGAAGAGCCGGGGCGCGAAAAAAATGGGTGTTCTTTTATTATAACCCTATCAGCAAAAAAAAAAAAAAAAAACTCTGCCATTAACGCTTGCCTGGAACTACGCAATATCCGGACCATCGTGACAACAACGAGATTAGGTAGCACCCGCGGCTCACTGAAAAACCGGAAACAACTGTCTGGGATTTCAGCCATATCCGCTAAAGAAATGCACACGTTTTGTCTTTGTAAGTGCTACAGCTAAACGCTGGTACTGTTGCTTCAACAGTATAACCGTTTGGTGGCTAAGAAAATTGCCTAAGTTGCATATGCTACTGATTCATAACTAACTTAGACAAAGTAGAATTACGTTGCACTTGGCCTCTTAAAGGGACACTAAAGAGCAAAACGATTTTTCTCGCATTAGTAAAGTAGTCTTCCACGATACCAAAAACACCACGCTTGCTGCGATAAGACGCTTAATGAGCGAGAAAACGCGCAAAAAGAAAATACAGGTGGCGACGCCACCTTGGAATTCCCGCACCATTTGTCGTGACGTCACATATTTTTGACGGCACCTGCTTGTGCCTACGTAGTTCCTAATCGGTTAAATAGAAGTACATTGTCCTCTGAGGGGGCCAGAGACTTCTCATAACGAGTTTGTGGAAATTTCGTCGAGCCAGTGGCGCCAAAACACGTTAAATGCTCTTTGAAAGCTTTTACGTCACGTATTACAAATTCGGCGCGAAATTTAAAAATGAAACTTTGAACTTGGTTTTATCCTCTAATAATAAACCTATGGTGGTGAAATAAACTACACAAGAGTTCTCCGAGCACGCTTTATCAATCTAAACCAATTCATTGTTTCTCTTTAGTGTCCCTTTAAGGTTAAATTCAATACCACATTACATATTGATAAAGTACTGCCTTGAAATCTCCACAAGCGCCACAGAAAGCCGGTATGCGCCAAGCAGCTCCTAGCATAGCATAGTCATGCATATAGTATAGTACTGCTAGGCTGTGGGAAAGGGAAGTGGGTGGCGGGGGAGGAAAGATGGACGGGAGAGGGTAGAGCCATGTATAGTACAGTATAGCAAAGGGCTTGGAAAGGGGGAGCAGGAGGGAGGGCATTGCATAGTTTAGCAGAGGCGAGTGGAAGAGGGAGGCGAGTTGGAGGTTGCACACATACTGGGGAAGGCCGCCGGCTCCACTGTCTCCCCAGTGTTCGCATCACTGGTGCGTACCTGCCCCAATTTTTTTCTTTAATTTTATGGCAACAACAACATTTGTAAGAATATTACATGAAATCAAGGCTTTGCATTCTTGTCTTATCTCGCGCCGCAACTTTAAACGCCGGTACATCACTGCAAGATAGGGCTGCAAGATAGGGCCGGTACATCACTGCAAGATAGGGCTGCAAGATAGGGGATTCAAGATGGCGCCGCCACTTATCGCTTGTTTTGTTTGTCATTTCTCCTGTCTTATCAGCCTCCTACCACAGCAAGCGGCGTCGCCGTCACCGTCGGTGGCGTAGCCGATGGACCAATAGACATGAAAAAATAAAATTAGAAAAATACCCAGGATGGAATGGTATTTGAACCCGGGCCCTCTGCATGGCAGTCGAGTATTCGACCACAGAGCTACGCTGGTGCTTGAAGTTCAGTTGCAAAAACACCCTATACAGGCGTCATGTCGGGAAAGGAATCGCGTTAACTTTTGTAATATAACGTGGCAGAAGAGTAAAATAACAACCAGTCATCACACAATGCTAATTGCGAAACGAGTGTGTGGTCTAATGCTTCCCGTCCACTGCAATGTGCTCAGCCATATTTCTTCATCGGACCGCAAGCAACAACCTCCTCGCCGAGACGTGGGAGGCCAACATATCCGCACGGGACCTCGACGACCAACGGGGACTCGTCGCCAGGGCCCGGGAGGGGATCGCGGCCAGAGGACTCCCGGACTGAGGGACCCTTCCACCTAGGGTGACCCCGAGCTTTCGAGCTCGCGAATACTGTTTCGGCAAATTGAAAGTTTTATTTCATCATCAGCCACATGCAGCATCAACAAAGTGCACAAAGTACCCTACAGATGTGTAGCGGGCACCTCACTTATCCGCAAAAAGACGAATATTGGGGTAGTGGGTGTGTCCTACTTCAAAAAATATATATATATTTATGGCATAGTCGATACCTCGCGAAAATCCAACACTTCAAACAATGTTTGCCTTGTCCCAACACGAAGTTGCGCTCAGAATTGCCATTAGGCAGTATCGTAATCAGTGAAGTTTTTTTAATAGGGACACCGCGGCCAATGCTGCTCGAAATATTTTTATCTTCACTTTCGCTTTCGCAATCCAGAAAACATTGCTCGTCACCTTGAGTGAGGGCAAGACAAGCCGAGCAATACCGCGGACGTTCGCTGCTAAATGAAGTGCACGTGCATTTTGCTGCGTTTCCACGGCAGGACGCGTCAAAATTCTCAGCAGTGGTTTGGTTCGTAAAGAAGCCACGGCGAAGCGTCCAAAGCATGCCTAGGAAGATAATTTGCTTCTAATCTGATTTGCTACGTGCTGCCAGAACAGGAGCATCCACAACTTGCCGAGAGTACAATTAAAGAAATATGTAAGGGGTCTGTGACGGGTGTCTGAAAAAAAATGAGAGAATTGATTGCGCTGTTGTACACACATCTGCTAAATGAGATCGGGACAAACATGACAGCCATCTTCGAGGTCGAAGATCGATGACGTTCCAAACGGTCAAGCGAATTGGCGTAACGCAGCCAAGTTCTTTCCTCTCTCATCGCGCCTTTATAATCACCAGATCACGTGCTCCCATGTGCGTCGGCTTCCGCGATGCAGTCCTCGCGCGAAATTTAATTAAAAAGTTTGGGATCACATTAGTACAATAAGCTGGCGTGAAGGGACTGGCGCTTATATCGGCCGCAGCTGAGACTGCCTGATGATGTCCCAACTCCCAAGAGCTCCAAAGCGGTGCCGCCAGTGACGGTTGTATCGTATAGTCCCAGATCAGATTAGACTTAATGTATCTGAGGGGTCAATTAGAGGTATTCTTATTGCTGCTTCAATCAGCCTGCTATGGGTCGAGAAAAATTGCTTTAAGAAATTCTCTCGTACATGACGAATCATGAAGTTGCAAACTTTAGCCTATAGGTAATGAAGGCATACTTATTTTCTTCTTTCTTTTTGACAGGGAAGGAGAGGGGTGGGGAGGTTAGAAGATGGCGAATCTCGCATAAATATAGGGTTGAGATTGCTTTCGCAATACACACCTTTGACAATGTGACCTCCAACGCCTGCGAAAGAACCCAGCAGTTTACATGCATGCTTGATATGCTCAGGAGCGCTAGGTTTCAGCTATACTCAAACACATAATAGGCGTACGCTGGCTTCTCCATAAGGGGGAGCGAAGATTCAACGTTGTCCGCTCCCCGCCCCCTCCTGTTGTCCAAGTGGAAAGAGAACAAGCTTCACAATGCGTGCAAAAATGAAAATGAAGCGACATTACCGTAAAAAAGCCTGCATGGTCGGACGCCCGCACCTTCAACAGTGATGGTTAGCGAGGGCGCCCCTGTTTGCCCACGCCAAGGGCTACACTGTAGCTTTTCCGCAGTTGCTGGCTGCTTCTTCTGATGAGAAAACAAGTCGATTGAAGCAGCGATGTAGGGAAGGTGGTGCAAAAGGTTTTTTCCCAAGTGGTTTAAGCCTTGGTGATGTTGCGGTCCTCTGGGTCTGGCACATATATACCCAAATGCAGGGGATCGGCCGAGTAGTGGGCAAATTTTTCCAATAATGTCTGTAGTGTATAATTGCTAAATGCGACAATTAATTAATGCGTTGATTTGAAGTTACCATTATAAGTGTCAATCATCTATGACCACGACTTTCCTAGAAGGACAACGAGAATGAACTGCTTTCGGTGTGAACTGGCCTAGCAGTACTGTACTCATCTATAACAACAACGTGGCAAAAATCAATATGGCATGGAACAGCGGAACGGGACTATTGCCAATAACGGTAAGGAGTTCACGGGAGACAACTCCATCACTCTGCACATGACATAAGGTACACATTTCCCCATTCAAAGGTCACTGGAACACACAAAAAAAAAAGAGAAAGAAAAAGTAAGAACAAAACATTAATTACCGCCCAGGCGCTCCGTACTGAAAGTTCGCGAGCGAAGTTGAACGTGCTGCCCCGGTGCTTATCACTGGGTTAATCCCGACGGTTCACTAAAGTGCTTCTCAATTATTGTTTACGTCTGTCCAAAAATCACAATTGGTGTTCTGCCACCCGCGTGTTACCTTCTTTATTTTAAGGGGACCAGTGGTGAGAAGTGGGGCTTGCCCAATTCCTGTGGCGCATAGGCGCTAGGAGTTTTTTCGTGCACAGGGGGGACGAATCTTGGTTTCGCCTAGCCATACAAAGCTTCGGAGCAAAAATAAAAGAGAGTATAGCTTGCTCTTGCTCCGTAAGCGCTTATTGTTGCTCATCTATTTATTTTTGCCTTTATACACAGGTATACACAGTACAGCATCATATTTGCATCCATATATGGGAGTATACAGCATTATAAGAGCCTTTATATGCATATAAATGCACTCATATATGGGATTATATAGCCTTATAAGTGTCCTTATATGCATATCAGTACAGCCATATATGGCAGTACATGACCTTATGTGAAGCCATATATGGCAGGTTATGGCAGTATATGGACTTATATGAACACTTTCATATAATTATATAAATTCATATATGGCCATATATGACTTTATATGTCCCCTTATTTGATCATATACGTCCGTATATAAAACATATATGGGCCATATCTGGCATTTTCGTAAGGGAAACTCAAGAGGCGACCAATTAGGAGCCAACCTCGCAACACGACCGACGGGTGGGTCGCTCACGCGCCGGATAAGTAAATAAATTAGCAGCAAGACAGGGCTCTTGGCTGCATGCCGCATCCGCCGCCACCACGGCGGTGCTAAGGCACCGGACCCACACGATTGATGAGCCGCTGTCGAAAGCCCATTGGCGATCGAAGCAAATAAGAACAAGTGTGAAGCAGGGATACACTAATAGATAGGCAGCGAGCGTAAAAGGCCGAGCGAAACATGCTCTGCAGCGGAACATTGCCCGAGCCACGCCTGCAAAATAGGAAGGGATAGCGGTGCACTGCGCGGGCTGTGCGCAACGTTCACGTTGCACCCACGATTCGCGCGTACAAGTTTTGTATGTACGGAGGCGCCCGCATACGAGGAGCCAACGCGTTCAGAACGAGACAGGCGTGATCGCTTTTTTTTTTTTTTGTACGGAGCCTAATTGCATATTGCGGGCACCCCTGCAGAGATATTTATATACTATATGGTCTTCAAAGGGGTTGCGCCTACGAGCATACTATGTGGTGGGAGTAGCTGCCTGCTCAACAGATCCAGCACTTTTGCGCCCCGCAAATTAAAAGTGGCGCGCCCGACGCATGATCGGCGCCTGTGATGACCACAACTGCATCGGGTGATGCTGGTGCATTGCCTGCTCGATGTATTATTGGGAGCAACAGTTGTGCGCCGCGCTGCGTCTATTCGTTATGCGTATAGACGCAGTGATGGTTCGTGCAACTGTTGTCCATACGTTGCTTTTTTTTTCTGCAGTTCGTCTTGTTTGCTTCGAGCTGGGCATAATGACAGTACGTTTACTGGCATATTTATTTTTCTAGAAGAAAAAGAAATGGGGAGTGGGGCGACCGCTATAGAGCACCGAGACGTGTTTCTGTTGTAGTGATTCGGTTTGGGGCGGCGTACGCTTATATGTGTGCACGCATATTTCCGCACATGCAAAACAATTCAATAAGCAAAGGCATATTGGGTTTATATTACCGAACTTTGTCTCACATATAATCAAACGATAGCGTGCGTATACTTCGAAAGGTAAGAATTAAAAGTTGTGCGTCATTAGGCTGTAAACTTTGACAGCATAAGAGTCAAAGTTTCTGGCGTTTTTGAAATCTACGACATGACCGTCAGCAGAGAGGTTTAGAACAGCCAGGTATTAGTACCATTTCGCATATTAATAGTAGAATGTAATTATCGGCTACCCGCTCCATTTCGTCAGATGGTGTCATTTTGGTCAGATGGAGTTGTTATTCCGTATTAGTAAGATATTACGGCTTAGACTCTCGTAATAAGCTCACGAGACTAAGGTTAGCGAAACAATTCAACAAAGAATAGCCATCGGCTCTTTACCATGACTGCCTTTTTTGTTTGCTCGTTCCCTCTCCAACGAGCGCCTTCTTAAAGCTAACCCGCGTTCGCCGCTTTGAAGCTTGTTCTTCAGAAGTAGGCGTACACAACGATGAGCTCTTACCTTCTTTACTACGTACTCTGTGCATAACATGCCGAAACGTACGTTGTGGCACGTAAATACCACGATCATAATATCTTGTTTTTTTTTTCCGCCTCCTCCTTTCCTGCCCTCCTCCTCCAGGGCCTTTCTGTCCTCAACCCCCTTCTCCTATACATAGTAGCATACGCCGGCAGAATTCTATGTTTTTCTTTAAAGAGCTTTCTCTCTCTCTCTCAGAGAGAAAGAGTTAGGGAGGTGGAGATGAAAATCAATTACGCGCGAATGGAGAAAGAGAAAGGAGCATGCGTCTATCTTGCGCGAGTGCTTAAACGCGCCCAAGCAGCACGCGCCAGAAGATGAGTGCATGGCCATCCCGAGAAACGCCAGTAAAATTTGTGCGCCACGCGAGGAATTCTGAGCTGGGAGGACCGCAAGCCCAGTAGCCGTATCCGCAGTTCACTTACTCTTGTTTCGTATAAGATTTGCGTATAGGCTTCAGGTATTCTCACGAGCAAGAAAGAAAGAACAAACGAACAAGTGTAAACCGCACGGCCGATGTATACCTGTATAACGCTGGCGGGGAATATTTATGCCGCTCATTTCGCCCCTACTCGGTCGTTTTTCGCCATAACGCCTTCGCAGTGCCCTAACTCAAGCGGCTAGCAGGCACGCCCTCAGAATAGCACCGGGTGCACGCGCTCAAAGCCGCGCCGTTAAGACGAAGTGCCCCCCCGCATCAAGGAGCATTAACTCTATAGCGTGCGGTTCTCTGTCATCTTAAATTCACGGCGCGACGCTTGTATACAGTAACGCAGAGATGCGCGCTTGCGGCCTGAATGTCCAACGAGACGGAATGTACAACGAGACTGAATGTCCAATAGTGGACATTCAGTCTCGTTGGACATTTCGTCTCGTTGGACATTCCGTCTCGGTTGGACATTCAGTCTCGTTGGACATACAGTCTCGTTGGACATTCAGTCTCGGTTGGACATTCCGTCTCGTTGGACATTCCGTCCCGCTCACAAATTTCGCTTTCCCGTTTTCATTCCACACATCCCAATATTTGCTGTGAAAATTTTCCGAAAGTGCCCTAACATTTGCGACGTGCGCGAAAATTCGTTTCGTTGTGATAGGACGTGGCGCTGAGACTGCGTATTACGCACGGCGCGTAATACTGCTCGATACCCAGTCTTGTTCAAATGGCAGGAATATATATATATATATATATATATATATATATATATATATATATATATATATATATATATATATATATATATATATGGAGAGAGAGAGAGAAAGCACAAAGACACGAGGGAATAAAATAAGGACACAAGACGCACAAAAGAAGTATTTAAAAATCAGAAAAAAATATTTAAAGGACTCCCTTTTGCACCCGTTTGCTCATGTTCATATAACTTGATGCCTTTTCAACAAATCGAGTTGAAAGTTTGCGCTGTTCATGCCTTTGTTATGTGCGCCCTCCCTAAAAAGATGTACCTGTAACTTTAGCACAGTTTAACAAATATGCAAAACCAAATAGCCCAGTACCTCACCTTGTTGACTAATCGATTAGCTTTCAGTTTTTCTTCGTAATCCGTTAGTTTTTTTAAAAAGTAATTGTAATCGCTGACGCTCTTTCACTGTAATGCGTACAAGTCTGTTCCCGACCCAGTTTTTTTTTTCACTTGAGTTTCACAGCACTAATATCGACATCATTGGAAGAGTAATAGAAAAGCTCGTGTTCAGGCCTGTTCTGAAAAGTCCTCAAATGATTTTAAACATCATAAAAACGGTTTTATTGTCGCCAACGATTACCTGTATGCTATGTGTTGTAATGAAAAATTATTTACGCGAAGCACTTTGCAAAACGCGAGCAAGATTGGCTACTTCGGCAATAAGCTCAGCAAAAAAAGAGCAGTTCGCAGCGGATGGCCTGATGCTCTCTTGACTGGCCCGGTGCAGCGGAGCTGTAGGTCACCGCTCATTGCACGTCACTGTAATGTGGTGGGACGTCACTGAAACTTTCGTTACGCTTCCTACACAGTGACGTCGATGTCAGTCGCGATGGGTCTCGATCGATGGGTCTCGATCGCGAGAATGAGCATTTATACAGACTTTGGAAGTGAATTAAAATATATTCTAAACGTTTGCTGCGTGCAATACTTCGTGCTGAGCGTCCTTGCTTACATAGAAAGCCTACAGCAGGCTTTTTATAGCCTCAAAATTTGGTGACACCACCTCTTTAACGGCATGGTCTTTCCTAGACCGGCCTGCAGTTCTCTTGTAGCCGAAATGCCATGACATGTTTCCATCAAGGTAGTCAAAATTAAAACTGATATCCCACACTCAGCATGCTTCATAATCATTTCGTGGATCTCGCGCGCAAAACCCCAGAATTTATTTTAAAGGAAAATTTCCTCGCTAGCTTCTTCGACCCGCATTCTCTAAGAGGAAACAAGAATTGTTCTAGGGGCTCGTAGAAAGCCAATAATCAAGCCAAGGAAAGCATAGGTACGTTATTTGTTGATGTTTTTAACTGTAGTGTAACGAATATGACCTAAATTGAAAGGACCTAAATGGCACGAAAAAACACACTTTCTTTCGGTGGGATCGAACCCACAACTTTCGCATTACGCGTCTGATGCTCTAACAATTAAGCTACGATGGAGGGCGCTCCCTCGTCCACTTTGGTGGGTATTTACGTGAGCTTGATCCCTGGGAGTGTTACCAAGCGCAAATCGTCGCCGTAATTATAAGGTTGCGGGTTCGGATCCCACCGATGGAAAGGGCGTTTTTTCGTCTACTTGGATTCCTTTTAATATCGGTTATAATTATTACATCGCAGTTTAAAAAAAGCAACAAATAATGTCCCAATGTTTTATTTGGCTTAATTGGCTGTTGGCTTTCTAACAAATAACTACGTCTCCTCGAACTATTCTTCTTTCGCACTTTCATAGCAAGGGCTTCGTCCTGCCTCGTGACGCTGGCAAAAATAGTGTTTCACACTCGCCGCCTTAGCTACGAGTGGCGCTGGTAACACTCTCAGGGATTAAACGCAGATAGATACCGCGCAGAGTGGACGAGGGAGCGCCCTCTCTCGTAATCCTTTAAGGGGCTGTGATGTCCGATTTATGACAAAGATAAACAGGAACAGCAAAGTATGCAAACAAACAAAATAAAGCAATAAAGTAACATATTCAACATACATATGAAAACTAAAAATACAAAATAGAAATAAAACTAACAAAACTTGAAATTATGATAAATGGAGTAAAGCGAATACGGAAACAAAAATACGACGCCCGACGCCACGACAGTCAATATTTGCAAAACACACAAAAAAATGCGATCTTCCGTTAGGCTATCTTAACCCAATGAATCAGTTGTCTGAGAAATTTCAAACGAGGGCACGTTTATCTCTTCTAAATTGGACATTCAGTCTCGTTGGACATTCCGTCTCGGTTGTACATTCCGTCTCGTTGGACATTCCGTCTCGTTGGACATTCCGTCTCGTTGGACATTCCGTCTCGGTTGTACATTCCGTCTCGTTGGACATTCCGTCTCGTTGGACATTCCGTCTCGGTTGGACATTCAGTCTCGTTGGACATTCAGTCTCGATGGACATTCCGTCTCGGTTGGACATTCCGTCTCGTTGGACATTCAGTCTCGCCGGTCACGTGACCCATTGGACATTCAGTCTCGTTGTACATTCCGTCTCGTTGGACATTCAGGCTCTGAATCAGAGATGCGGGCGCTCGAGTGAGAGGCAACGTGGCTTCCCCAAACGATGGAGGGAAGGAGAGCAAAAAGGCACGTCCGAAACGTCGCCGAATTGCTGAAGCGCCGCCACACACGGAGGCACTTTAAGGCACGTTGCACGCTAGATAGGTATCTGAGTAAATATGTAAGTAGAAAGAAAGAAAGAAAGAAAGAAAGAAAGAAAGAAAGAAAGAAAGAAAGAAAGAAAGAAAGAAAGAAAGAAAGAAAGAAAGAATGAAAGAAAGAAAGAAAGAGATAGCACATTCGGACATAGGGGCAATTACTTCACGATCGGTCCTCAACAGCCTTTGCATCCATGCGCATTATATACAGCTCAGCCTTCTCCCCTCTACCCCCACCTTTTTTTCACAATTGTACGCACAAATTCCGTCCAAACGACCCGTAACAATCAAAACACGGCGAAGGTAATTTGAGAGGTTTGTCCTCGCCGAAATCAACCACGGAGCCATGGCACGCGCGAGTTCGCGAAACGGGTTTTCTTTTTTTACTGCGTAGAAAATGTGCTGCGCAATCGGCTACTCCAACCACCCTCCTCCCCTCTCGCCCCCCCCCCCCCCCCCCCCCCCCCCCGCCCCCCGTAAACGAAACGAAACACGCTTGGTCCCAAATACGCGAGCGGCGCCTCATCTTTAGGGAGACGCATAGGGCGGAAGGCGCAGTTTGTTTGCTCTCGATGTTCTTTCCTCCTCGCCTTCTCCTCCAACTGCCATCATCTCTATTCGCAAGGTAACATCGGTCCCGAGGTGCAACAAATTGCCGCGCACGCGAATGATGGGGGAGGGTGAAACGGCAACCGTCCGGGCGGGCGGGTCGAGCCAGGGGGAAGGTCAAAAGCGTCTCAGCGAGTGTATCTTCCCGTCTAGAAGGCGGCAGCCGTGAATCACAGAATTAGATTCCACTTCTTATTTTTCTTGATCTTTATTCTTCGATTCTATCGATTCTATGGGCCAAAGGACTCCATTTCTGTAACTCTGTCAAGGGAAGGCGTAGTATTCAACAAACACCGAAGGCGTGAGCTGCATGGTATATAGTGGACATTTTCCGCCCCATGGATGTCAAGGACGGTATATAATAAGATGACGCCAGTTCCTTGGGTGTGAGTGCTTCTAGATGAGTCGATTTAGTAAACGTTCGGCGCATCGTACAGCCTCGACGGGTTTGGACCGAAAATGAGGGCAAACGTATCGCTGAACGCGTGAGTCAACACTTCCGGTCGGCGGCTGCTTCTTCCGTCACATCGCCGTTCACGTGCGCAACCTCAGGCGCTGAAAGTTGCCCTTCTCATAAGGCACAGCTTGTACGAGGCAGCACAATATTGGCGTTAATAAAGTAATGCTTAGGAATGTATGAGACGAAAACGTTTATTATACATTGTCAAATTTTCATGAGTCGTTGATAACTATCAAGGATCTGGGACGGCTTTCTGCTCTCCCGTAGTAGAGTACGAACTACACTAAATCGTTAAACACTTTTTTCTAAACACACAATGCTGAACCCTTGCTTTGTGGAGTGTACGCAATGCGTAGCAGAAATACTTTCATCAGAGCCGTCGCCCATGGCTCCTTGTTGCTATGTGCCTCGCACTAACTCCAAGACACAAACGCGTGTCAGCATGATGCTGGTCTTTATTGGCGGCCTTTTCTGTTGAAAGTGAACGTTATTGATAGTCAACGCTGCTGATGTCTCTCCTCTTCTCCGTATCTTAATTTTGCATCTGCAACGCAGGACGCATCTGCAACGCAACGTGCGCCTCCGCGCCATCTAGTGGACACTCCAAGTACTAGAGGTGGCTACCTACTACTACTACTACTACTACTACTACTACTACTACTACTACTACTACTACTACTACTACTACTACATACTACAGAGGAGGGACAGACCCACACCCAAAGGAGCTTCGCCCCTAAAAGAGGCGAACGCCCGCACGTGAGGCAATGCGCGGATGCCTCCACATATGCTCATGCCTGAGGATCCGCAATTTCACGTATATATATTTTTTATCCAGTTTCCAATAAAACATTCTTGAAAGTTAGCTCCTGTGTGTGTGTGTTACTCCCTGTCCTCTTTGCGACTACACGCTAAAAACCATGAATATGTCGCCCCAACAAGGCCAAAAATGTACCCTTGCTAATTATACTGCTTGTAACTTGTGACTGTAAAAACTTCCGTTCTACCGATCTCTTCCATTCTTTTTTTTTCGTGAATACTCCGAACGTCTTTGCTCATCTCAACCGCTGACCAGTTATTACTTTTATTCGCTTAGGATCCCAGCACCTTCCAAAAGCAGAAGCAGGGCCTCCGCTGGGAGAATATGCTCGCATTCGAGTACAATCTGTAAGTCATAGCTTGCTAGCTTTTCTAATTGTAGGCGAATGCCTCACCCCGTTTCGAATATTCGGTTCGGTATTTCTAGGGTCCACAGGCAGCGAGCTCAGGCTTCACCACCATCAGGCTTCAGCTAGGTCGCTGACGCTTCAGAGCCACGTCGGACACCACAGAGCTTTCGATTGCACGGTGCGCTCACACGTCAATGGTCTCTGTCATTACGGACGCGTACAGTTGTGCGATAGGCAGCAGCGCGTCCAGACAATGTTTAATCTTATCGTGAGTAATAGTATCTACGGATCTCTGTGAGAAGAATTAGCCGCCAATCTTGCGCGTTGGGCAAATATATCTACAAATTATTGGGCTTTTCTGTGGAAGGGCGTTGCCGTGTTTCGGCGCGGAAAAATCGGCTAATCCCAATTCGGGGCAAATAGGCAAGTACTAATGAGAAGAACTCGTAAGGCGAGGGCGGGGCGAAGAACAGCGTTGGTTTTTCTCTTACCGCACATACGCTGCACAAAACAAACGCATGTGCCGCCTCGTGTGACTCAGATAATGCTACAACGCACGCGTTTCTATAATTGTTGTCCGTAATCTAACGCTATATAGGCTTGACTTGCTGCCCTGACAATTCCCACGGGTATATAACAGGAGGTGAGCGTCCATCGTACGTCTTCACATTTGCTGTTGTTGTTGACGACTGTTCGCCGGAACGCCCGTGCCGAATATTCCTCCGCCTGAGTGCAACTGGTCCGGAACACAATAAACGACCTTGGCGCTTATCACAGACTAGTGTAAATCTGAGAAGGCGCAACGCGTGCTTCCATGCCATCGTATGTTCTTGAGCGAACTCTATTGCATTTAAAAACACAGACGCACGAGTAAGCTAAACGAACGCAATATTCTAAGGACACCTCACCACGCGGCTGCTGGCTCCGCAATACAAAAGTGACACATCTCGGTTTCCTCTGTCCTGACGTAACATTGCTACGCAGTTGCACTTTTTCTCTGCGAATATCCCTGACCGGATATCCTTCTGTTTACGAATAATGGAAGTCGCAGAGACCGAGTGGTACGTGTCCGTCAGTCGAATAAAATAAAATAAAACAAATACGAAGAGAACGGATACTTAGATCGATGCCAGCAGGTTTAGCCCGCTACTTTTCAGCGCGTTGAGAAATCGCCGCAGTCGAAATGCGGCCGCCGCCGAGACGACGCCGGGAATCGGACCCGCGACCTTGGCCGCGCTATAGCATCCGCCGCGCTGTCTCTGTGGCATGACCCGCTTCTGCTTTGGGGAATGAAATTCCATCTGCAAAGCAAATGCTCTTTCGCTTTTTCGTTTCTTTTTCTTCTTTCTTTTATTTTCGTGCTCCTGAAAATTAAATAGCAATGAGAACCGCCGAGCACGTACAACCAAAGCACGTTTATAGTGACCACGCCTTCGGTCAGTCCTGTTTTACGGCGTGGGCGTTCGCGGCGTTAAAATTGTATTGTTTGTCCAAGGCCGCCATCTTTTCAGCCGCCCTCCCCCTCTCCCTTTGCTTGCCTTTCCGATAAGAAGTGTCACTTTTTTCGTCCCTTCGCATAGTATACATTCGGCTGGGCGCCACCGCGCTCTGACTCAGATTGCAACAATGCGGAGCTCGCTCTACATCCGAGCCAGAGCACGCGTGTCCGAACCGAACGTGTAGGAGGCTCGTCAGAGCAATCGGAGGCCGGCAGAGGAAACACGTCACCGCGTTTTCTGTTACAAACAGACGAGGCGCGGGAGTCACGTGATCATATGTCGGTCGCGCTCCGGGGTCAAATTGGAGCGCCTCACAGCGCTTTGAGCTGGCGCGTGGTGATATGAAAGAACCAGGCGAACGTATTCAGAGCGCTCGATTTCGACCAGCCGAACGTGACGCGCGTCGCCAGAGCGCTCTGGAGCGCTCGAAAACGACCAGTCGAATGTACCATCAGTCCTGCAGGGCAAACAAACTAAAAAAGGTCCCTCATGAATTCGTCTAACACGACCCGAAAGCGAAATCCATCTACTACTTCTTCTCAGGTCAGATGTATTGAATCAAGTCCCCGCAGCCCTCCGAAAGCTTTCAGCACCTATCGTGGTTTTTGCACTGCCTCCGTGATCGGCACAGCATTGACCAAACGACGATGTCATGTGTGACGTCATCGTGTGACGTCACGTTATACGACGTCATAGTTACGTCATAATGACGTCACAATTTCGGCGACTTGTGCCATCGTGATGACGTCATATGGTGACGCCACCAAACGATGATCTTTTGCATTACTGGTGTCGACGCCGACGCCGGCGGTAAATTTTCGAGATTGATGAGCCATCTAAGGCTTTCGCCCTAAAAACGTACTGCTGGCCACGCAACAGTTTTTCCTGCATTAAATTCCACGTAAACGCTCTAATCGCAACACCACCATTATCGTCATTGTATAGTCGTGTTTCGTGGCAAGCAGCCACTGTGACATTCGCGTAAGTCGTGTTGAGAAACGAGGGTCCGTTTCGCATTCCAACCCGTCTGTCAGACTTGCGCGGTCATGAAACGCAGATTTAACTAATTCGGTGCCGGAATACAGCTATGGTCTCGATCGTCTCACGGCGGAGGGTTGTCAGAAAAAACGCAGTCCATTGCCTGCAGCGACTGCGGCTTCCCGGTGGCTGCGGCCGCTGCGACTCGACGGTGCAAGTCTCCCCCCACGTCCCTCTTTATATTCTTTACGCCAGCAGTTTATCGCTGGCAGACAGCATGCAACGTGCTCCCGATGCAATCGGGTTAAATGCCAAAATTTACGAGCGACCCGGCTCTCCCGCGTGGCGCCGCACGTATTGCACCTGTGTAGCACGAGCCACGCTCTTTCGAGTGACACGCGCAGAGCCACAACTTCGCGTCTTGTCGTAGTGACTGCTGCATGAGATTCGCCTGTGCGAGCATGCGAATCTCTGCGCTGCGGAAGAGCTTCGTAGCTCGCGATTAGGTTGTTTTAGCAGTGAAGGTAACGCCGTAACGTTTATGATACGGTATTCCGTCACCGTGTGAAATGTACCACGATGCGAAGACGTTTTAGCTGCGCGAGTTGCTCAATGCGTACACTCTTAGAAACAAAAGGTCGACATATTCACTAACCGTTTACTAGCAAAAAAAAAAAAAAAGCACTAACCTCTATAGTATAGTAAGTCAAGGTAGTGAAATGCAGCTTAGTGAAATTCGCTATCTGGCTAGCAGGTGAATAGTCCTAACTCGCATGGTTCGTCCATTACAAGTTGTTACTAATCGCACTACCAAATTAGTAACCGTACTAACACTAGTGGACTACAATCCCAAAAGTAGACGATTTCGCCTATTTTGTTCATATGCGCGTCTTTATATTTCCATATCGAGTTGATAGTATTGCAAGGCATATATAAGATTACATAAAAAATCTAAATGGCACGGCATGGTCCTCTCGAACGAATTAATAACCGCTAATTACTTCAATTACCATGGTATGTACACATCACAACAACGCACCTATAGAGGCATGAACGGACCATGAATGAGAACACATACACTCAAGCATTCACAGAATATAAAGACTTCTTTCTACCTACCCGATATCTATACTCTAACAGCAGCTTGGAGGCAATTTATGCTCCTGCTTTGGGATAGCACTCCGCGTACCGGTTAGCAGCCATATAATTTAGCTGCACAGCCTTACGCTTGCTCACTTTTTGCAAAGAGTCATCATTTGAAAATCGCCTATGGCTTGCCTCTCATATTCCCGTGGTGCCCGCGTCAGTGCTTTCTCCCCGCTCTCCTTAGAAACTAGCCTCTCTACAACACGCAATTAGCCTTACCTTCGGTGCACGAACGGAAACTCACGGAGAGTCCCTAAGGGAATCCTTTTCGCTAGGGTAGAGCAAACAGCGTCAGCGACAACCTCCGTGACGGCTTGACGTTGCGAGTAGCAGTCGGGAAGCGGGAAGTGCCTGAGCTGGCGAGATAGCAAAACCGCATGGACGAAGCAGCGCAATTTTAGAATTTCGCAACATTGCCTCCAGCGATCTCTCATCGGTTTATCGACACTAATACGCTTTTCTGGACGTCCCAAGTACGAAAAAAAGTATTTATTTCGGAGGTGTACAATTGCTAAAGAAGGTGCGTCTTATTAGTTTGCCCAATGAAAGGCGCGATATAATTGGTTTACAGGACTCATTGAATTGTTTGTTATGAAGCTCACTATGTGCGTTCAGCCTTGTACACAACTTTTAATTTTGCATATCGCGCACTGTAGTGTTAGTAAGTATGACCACCATATGAAATCGTTTCAATAAAATTTGCGAATAATAGCATGCATTGTGAACATGATGCCAGTGCCCCCCTTCTCAAAGCTTCCAAACGTTAGAATGTGTCCTAAGCGACAGTTTCAATCATTACCGGATGCTCGACATATTTTTCGAGGCACACGGCTAATGTAAGGAAGCTTTTGAGAATACTACATCAGGTTTACAACACTGAATGGAAAAAAGACGGCCTTCCTTGATATAACCATCCCATATATCCTCCAGTTACCACTCACTGTAGCGATTAAAAAGCCACTACATCACATGTTCTGGTCAAAACAACTTCTGAAGTAAGTGCATGAGGCGCAGTTTAATGCTTGTGCACACTCATTAAGGCATCATCATCATTTTCATTCTATTTATGTCCACTTTAGGACGAAGTCCTCTCCCAATATTTCAGTTCACTCTATAATTGTGCGAGCTGATTCAGTTTTATCCCCACGAACATCTTTATTTTGTCACTCAATCTTACAATGCTGACTTCCTCGACTGCGTTTCCCATCCCGTGGTATAATAACGCCATTCTGTTGCTCTAACTGACCACCAGTTCTCTGTCCTACGCATTACGTGGCCGGCCCAGGTCCGTTTCTTTCCGTTGATGTTAACTAGAATATCCACTACCCCCCCCCCCCTGATCCCTTCGGCCGTCTTCCGATCTCTGGATATTACGCCTACCATTTTGCGTTCCACGCTTCCTGGTCCTTAGCTGCGTGGTCCTAGTAGGTAACAGTGCTTAGATGACGCCAAGTTTGCAAGTCGGCAAGGAATGTGGCCAACTTTCTGGCTGGAGGGAACAGGCCAACAGCTTCCTCTCGGCAACGCATTCCGGCAACACACTGGTTGTCGTCGTCGAGTGCTCACAACTTGATTAGCGTATACGGTATACGGGCTAGCTGCATCAGATGTCGGAGACAGCTAAAGATTGCCCTTCATATTTACGTTCAAAACACAGTGATACTCGGTGATTAAACGGAACACTTGAAACTTTCTGTCGTAGCTTTGCTTCTAGAATTGATGTCAATACGTGCTCCCATTTTAGAACGTTCTGCATCCTTTCAGACACGTGAAGCAAGAAGCGCTTGACCCAGCAGATGTTCGAACAGTTATGCGCTCGTCAAGGGGCAAGGCTCCGCATGTTCCCGGAAAGGTCCGTGGACAGCGCTCGCGTGTACCTCGGCTTGTCCGCTATGCTATTCTTGAGCAAGCAGGAATCGATCACGAGCGTCAAGACGAGGCAGGTTTGATAGAGTGGACCTTCTAGGGGCGCATCTCCGCCGCTTCGCTGGCCGCTGGCGAGTGTTTTACTATACGGGCATCGCTGTACCGGGCCGCCTGAAAGATTGACGATCTGCGGCACGCGCCTCCTGCGTGCTACATACTAGCCCGTACACTCGTTGGAAAGGTTGGAGGGCGTCGGGGGAGGACCCGTCATTAGAAGTGGTGGGGTGGGAGCAGCAGCAGCCCCGATGCGACTTCGAACGACCAGGAAGCACCGCGGCCACGCGCGTGCGCCTCTTTCTGCGACCGCCGTATGTATGGTACCGGTAATCTTCGGCTGGCTGGTGCATCGTACACAAGCAGGTGAATGGCCCAAAACGCAAACGATCGTTGACCGCACGGACTTGTATGCACACACAATGGCTCTTCGTGTCAGCGCTCCTAATCACTCGGTGCACATCGCAAGCGCGTAGCGTGTGCGTATATGTGCGTACGGACACGCGCGCCGCGGTGCGGGTTTCATTAGCGGCGCGGCCATCGCGTGAAGGTAAACACGACCTCTGGCCTCGTCATGCCCCGCGGCGGAGCCCCCCCCCCCTTGGATTGCCATGCATGTTTGCAGCAGTGGCGGCAGCTGTATCGTCGCATAGACTAAGGGGCGATGACGATCGGGAGTACGTGCGCGTGAGTCAGTGATTGTGTGAATGAACCCCGCGACTTCCTTAATCTGGTGGGTCAAGAGCATCGAGTTTGACGACGTCCCGTTCTTACGAAAACGGTTTTGGTGACTTGGAATCGCGGAATATTGCCGCGCAAAAGGTCACCAATGGTTCGCTCGAGGCGAGTTAACAGCCGAACGCTTTTACAGTAACCTCTTCGCGTTATAATACGCACTGATGCGCTGGGCGACGTGTAAATTTGTGGCAGGGAGAATATATATGTATATTTCCTTGTTGCGCAACTGCGTAGAAATCTGGGGCCCAATTCACAAAAGTTATTTCGTAAGTGCGTTTTCTGATCGGTCAGCCGGCTTCGCTAGCCATCTGTTCCGCATCGTGATTGGCTGAAATGTTCTCTTACGAAACGTGTTGCTGTCGCTACGGTCGCTGGCTAGAAATCATGATGCCACTCTCTCCTCCCACGAAACTCACACTTTGACAACTGACAATTGAATTCCAGTAGGATGGCGATTGCCGAGGTAATATTGCATGGTTTACTTTCGATTTTCAATTTAAATAATTCCATGAGAGATCGTTTGAAAAGAATCGCAGTGCCACTGAATACTGCATTCACTATAGTACTCGGAGAACACGTAGGGCATTGCTGTCGTTGTTGTTGTTTATTCAAAAAAAAAAAAAGGCGTTGCGGTGGCTGGCCATCTGTTCGACTATGATGCTCTGACGACCATAACAAACGGAAGTACAAAGCAAACGAAGCGAGAACAGGTTACCATATCGCGTTGTCAGTGAGCGACGTCAAGAATCGTTAATAAACATCGGCCCGTATTTTCAAAGTAAATTGCATGCGTTAGCGGCTACTAGAATAGGAGCCAGTCAATTATCGTGCGCAACATGTTATTAATGTAGGTAGATGGCCAATAATAACCGTTCTCACGAAAGCAAACCTCTTCGAATTCGACCCTTCGATCTTAAACGTGCGGGGCTGATATAAATGAAATTAGTTGCACGAGAGCAGCTTCATCTGCCAACTGTACGCCTTTATTTGTGCATTACAATATTCAACTACGCGATATGCAAATTTTTTCGTTTGTACGCAGTCGGACGACTGTTTCTTGAGGTCCCCCGCATTCCCCCGGCGTCGTCCTCCTCCTCGCCTAGCTTCAAACTGCCCACCACGCTCGTTACTTGAGGGGCACATGACGTTGCTCTCGTCCTCACGACAAGGACACAAAAGCGGAAACTTATCATGACGGCATGGAGAGACTGAGAAACAGAAGAAATACCAGGAGGTCAATCAAAACTGCAGTGAGCTGACTGACTTACACTCAACGTTCTGTAACTTCAGCAAGGCGGACGCCTGGGCAGTGCATCCCCTTTGACAAAGATAACCATCTTAGCGCTTAAAAGTTGTAATAAAAATGAAGGTGATAGGACAGAGCGCACTCGGAGAACTACTTTTATTGGCTATAAATGGCGGCACATATATTCTGTCCATCAGCAAATTGATTCCAATGGGATATTTAAGTGAGACAGCACGCTCCAATCAACATAGTCTACTTATTTCTTGACTCCTAAAAAAATAGCGGCAACAAAGATTAAAACACAGAAATCACAATATCGAACATTAAATGTTTCAACTCGAAAAGAAGCACTATCAATATTTTTAACTTGAATCGCCAATACGCCATGTACGGTAGGCTCTAACCGTATGTGGCCATATTTGCAACACCATGTGCGCCGGTTCCATGCCTTATTTACACCAGAGCTATCACATATATAGTACGAGAATGTACAGTCGTGAACAATATAAAAGGGAACACTGATGTAAGGTTTTAGAGGTAATTTAATATTTGATCGGGTTTAACGTCCCAGAACCACGATATGATTATGAGAGACGCCGTAGTGGAAGGCTGCGGAAGTTTCGACCACCCGGGGTCCTTTAACGTGCACATAAATCGACGTACACGGACCTCGTGCATTTTCGCCTTCGATAATGCGGCCGCCGCGGCCAGGATTCGAGTCCCACGACCTGCGGGTCAGCAGTCCAGCACCATAACCACTAGACCACCGTGGCGGGCAACGTTCTAGAGGTCATAGCGGCTAAACGCAGTCGGTAAACGCAAGAGTGTTCATAACAATAAATGCTCGAGCGGAAAGATAATCCCTTGCGATTCATTACGTCACATTCATATCGGTTACATTACAGGCAATCGTTGATTAAACACGAATTCGGTGTTCAATCTCATATTGCTGACCACTGTACCGTCATGAGGAATGTAATAATGAATAACTTGGAAAGTACATGCCCTCCATCCTCGTAAACGAGAAAAAAAGATTGGACATAGATGGAAAAGAAAGGCACTGTGAATGCGCCACTGTGTGCATGCTCTCATTACCCCCCTCACCGCGAGCGAACTTTCCGCATTGCACGCACACATTTGCGGAGCCGCTCCCGCCAAACCATGACGTTTCAAGGCAGACCCGTGCGCCAACCCTGTATTCAGGCATGATCGAGGAGCCTGGTATACGTTCCGGCGGCAAAAGAAACTGCTCCCTCAAAAAACATCGAAATATCGAGCAACTAGCCCGTTTAAAACGCGCACTATATACACACACACCGTGTATCTTGCCTCGCAATCAGCGTATGTTACATGAGGGAGCTATGCGTTTCTTTGTTCGGTTTATTTTTTTCTTCAGACCTCCCTTCCTCTTGTCGTTTGTTAGGGATAAATCTCAGGCACGTACCACCACTATACTTTGCTGACAGCCGCTGCACTGTCCTGCGGCTTCGAAAAATGCGTTGCGGTCGCGCAATGCATCACTGCGCACGGCAACGCACGTTCTTCACGCGGTTTTGCCAGGCCTGCCCTGTCGGCTACGGGGCCTGGTTGGCCGGCCGATGCTGTACAACTACGCGGCTATTCGTTAGGGCTACCCAAGGCGTTTATGAATTTCTGGTCGCAAGCACGACGACGCTGATGCCGTGCCCCAGACCGAGCGACGCAACTGCCGAGCGAGCGAGCGAGTGTACAGCAGCAGTCAAAGTGGACGAGCGGGTACACGCCACTCGAGGCCGCGATTTATCATTCACAGAGACGGGGCGCGTACGTGAAAAGATACATAATAAAAAAGAAAGCAAGCGTGCAAAATCACATTGCGTGAGCACTCGTCATTATTATACACACGTAACCGAGATTATTTCACCTCTTTCCGTCCCGCCCCAACCACCTGCAATTTCTGCCTTTTTTTTTCTTTCTTTGTTTTGCTTCGCTTTATTGCTTTCTACTTCGCCGCTAGTCTCGTTCCTGTCGGTATATATGATCGTGCTCTTGTTGTCTAGCGAGTTTTATATGCATCAAACAGCGGTTGCCCGTTTTGTCGATTTGATGCTTTCTTTCTTTTGATTCATATTGGCGCTGTTTTAGCGCGCGCGTTTCATTTATATTCCCTCCACTTATTTTTCTTTTGCATTTTCTAGCGGCAAATTTTGTTCTTGCGTCATTTACTCAGGCATTAGAACCTGCAGATGCAATGCGAAAGTGTGTAATTGGCTGCGCAGTGTCCTCTCCGTGCTCGGCGGGGCGCCTCCCGTAAACTTGGCGAAATTGCCCGTTTCCTCGCGCTCCTGTCTTGACACGGCGGTCGCTGCAGAATCGTGATTCCTTTCGCGAACCGTGTGTAGGATACGAATCGGGGAAGAAGATAAAAAAACCGATAGAAGAAATAAGGAAAGAGCCTCAGCCGTATGTTTGCTCGCGTCTGTGGCTGCGGCGGGATTAATGGATCGCTGATGATGCGGCCTTTGCTTCCCGACATGCAGTAGCCGTATATAACGAGATATCACCTGCTCGTGAAAAGGAACAGGAGGTGATTACAAGCGCAAGCTTTCGCTCCCAGGGTAAGAAATAAGGAGAAAAAGATAGAAAATAGGAGGCAGAACTCAATAGGATTGGAAAACGAAGAGAAATTAACAAGGGGTGTGACGGTAGGAAGGGGAGTAGACAAAGGTGCGCTTTTCCTTCAAGAGCTGCCAAGCAGGCCATTAGCGTCTCACATTTGCTTGTTTACTGGGTATGTCGCAAGAAAGTAGCTCTCTTAGGAAATAGATAGCGAAGAACGGAGAGAGCAATTATACGAAAGGCAATGATTGGCGCTGAGCCACGTTTTCTCAAGTGTTTCAAAATATAGTGCATGTTTTCCTCACTCTTACGAACCACCACAGTAGCAGGGAGGTCAACCAGACCAGTGTATCGGAACGGAACGAAAACCGAAAATGAAAAACGAAAAAAAAAAGACGGTATTTTTGACCGGAATGAAAAAGTAACCGAAACTTTATCTATTAAGTTCGTTCCAGAGTGAAAAGGAAATTTTTTCAATCGTTTTTCGGTTCACGAGATAACTTCGCAATCCGGGACAACTGAGCTCATGCAATGTGAGCGTATCGCAGGGTACAGTATTAGCGCGTACCTCAGGCAGGAATTCCAAAGCAAAGACATGTTGAAATAGTGCGAAAAACGAAAACAGTGGCAACCAGTGATGCTTATATTAACGCAAGTGAACTTTTGCGCGCGTGTCACGCAGGCCAAAGTGGAGAGGGCATTGTCGGTGCTGAAGTTTGTTACAGCGAAAGCTGTTATGAGATCACAACAGCTGATTTTGGCGCCATAGTTGCCGCCGCCACCGCCGGTGTACGTGATCGCTATCGCGTGATATAAGAAAAAATTAAATGAGAAACAACTTTCTAAGATCGGATGGGATTTTAACCCGCGCCCTCTGCGTGGCAGTCGGGTCTTCCACCACAACGCCACGCTGGTACTTCTAAATCCTTCGCAAACGGGCAAGGAATCGTGTTAACATACGTAATACAGTGTGGCTGAAGAGTAAAACAACAGCCAGTCATCACACAATGCTAATAGCGCAAAGAGTGTGTGGTATAATGCTTCCCACCAGTGTTTCCGAGTTGACCCACCAGAATTGTAATGACTCCGGAATTATTCCACATTTTCGCGACCCCGGAATGGAATGGGGACAACGCTTGGAGGAATGGAATGGAAATGGAACCAAGCGCCTTTTGCACGGAATGGAATGGGAACGGAATTACGTCTTTTTCCAAAAACGGAGCACGTTTTTGTCTACATGCAGTTTTTCAATCTTCAAACATTAGTAAGTCAGAGCCTCGAAATTAACAATAAAGCAGTATTTTTAAATGGCTTAGCTGAGTACAAGCACGGTACATTTATAAGCAACGCGCCTACTACAAACCGAGGCATAAGTTAGTGTATAAACAAATGCAATATCCCAGCAGATACCTAAGGAAGAAACAAATTACCCCTGCGCGTTGGTTCCCATTGATAACCCCACACGAAAGTGGCAAATACTTTATGCACAGCCTGATCGTTATCTCACAAGCAGTTTAGTACCTGACACGTGTAAGTAACCTTTGCGACAAGGAAGGTATTGCATACCTGCGCACAGGCGAACGCAGAAAGTTCTCTTCACACCATCCATGCTTGCGAGGCGCGCTTGACAATCGTGAGTGCTGACGGGCAGTGCGGCCGAGTGTTCCGTTTTCGATGCAAAGGCACAAGGTACCCGAGCGGTGCACTGTTCCAACTAATACCAGCAGATCTAGAGGGTTTTGTTCCCCATTAACCAAATCTTAGTTTTCTCCATATTCACGACTTCTCCAGACGCGTGGCAAAACTGCTTAGTCTTCTTTAATACTACTTTTGTCAGCAGAAAAATACGCTATGTCGTCATTTTAGCATTAAGACATTTAAGCTTAAGCTTTATTAAAACATCACCATTCGCTCAAACATGCTGACCATGCAAATACTATAGGTAGCGGCAGAACTGCCCGTATGGGAATAAGTAGGGTAGTTGTACTGCACGAGATATGTCACCAAGCTACTATACCTCGACCTTGGTAACCTGTTTTGCGTACTATTGCAGTTCTTAATGCATCTGATGACATCAGCTTTATGGGGCGTTCATTCTTAACTCGATAAAACTAGAAAGATGCCTTTCCTACGTTGAGGAATTGGAGGAATGGAATCGGACTGCCAGGCCATTCCCTGAGTGCCAATGGGCTAAGTTTTTTTCATTCCGAGGAAGTGAAAAAAATGGAATTGCGGCAAGTACTAATTTCCCGGAATGGAATTGGAATTGAATGGAGGCGCCAATTCCGCAACACCGCTTCCAACCACTGCAAAGTGCTCAGCCATAATTCTTCATCGTCGTCAGCCACAGTACAAAGTGAACATAATGCCTTATAGATGTGTAGCGGGTACCGTGATTCTCCGAAGATTGACCAAAAATGGCATCGTGGGAGCTTCGTTACTTCAGAAAAATTGCGATGATTCATGACGTAGTGGGTTCCTTACATGTGTAGTTGTATTAGTTGTATTGTATTGTAGTAGTTGTATTAGTGCTCTACAATGTCCGCTCTTCCAGATTTCGCTGTGACTGTGCTGCGTGTTCCGCGCAGGCCTGGCGATCTCTTTATCAGAACAGCGGTCTCGCACATCAGAGAGTACACTCAATGACGTGCTGCTTCTGATATCGTGCATCACGTCCGTGACACAAGCGTTGAGCCGATTAAAAGAAATTCGCGTTGTCTTTTGAGCAAATAAAATACTATGACTTGAAATTAATACTGGTTTGTGCTTAGTTAGTATGGAATTCGTGGGTACGTTTACTTCCCCCCTCTAAGGACGTGTTTCCCCTTGCCGGGCTCGGGCTACTTGGAGATTTATCGGGCCGGGCTCGGGCCTGGTGCAAAGCCCGACTCAAGCCGGAAATATAGCGAATGAGCGGGAATTGTTTTCCAGCACGCATGCAGCGCCTTTTCCGCGACCGCCCTTTACCGCTTTTCCTTTCCATTCGACTACTTTAAACAAAAGGGGATCAGGTAAAGCACTGCCTCTGTTGCACTCCGACAAACAGAGAAGTAACACCACCTGAGCTAGTGACAGCGTCACGCGACTGTTCGCGCTAGATTTAAGGCCAAATCCCGTATGACTGAAAATGCACTCGACAGCGACGAGCGACCCGACGTAGATCGCCTTCGTGCAAGCTGACGCTTGCATGGGCATACCCCATACACGTGACGGCTTTGGCGAGCGAACTCCATTGTTGCTGGCATGAGGCCGTCTACTTGTAATTTGTAATCTGTGTAATAGAGACTGCTCGTCGTGTATCGTTTGATCATATTTGATATATGCTCAATAAAATGCCAAATTACCGGAAAACGATGTTTTGTTTTCGCAGCGAAACCTTCAAAAAGCCGGACCGGGCGGGCCGGGCCCGGGATTGGTTTTCATAGCGTCGGGCGGGCCGGGCGGGCTCGCAGTCCTTTGCCGTCGGGCTCGGGCGGGCTTCGACAATGTCAGCGGGCCCGGGCCGGGCTCGGGCTCGGAAATACGGCCGTGCACAGCTCTAGTTGGTAGAAATTCGTGGTACAGTTACTTCCGCAACTCTGATGAACGTGTTTAACCCTTGTCCCACTTTCGTAAGAGGAGGGCGAGTAACTACATCACAAATCTAATGTTTTTTTTTTATGATTACCTTAACTTCAATTCTTGCGTACAAAAGAAAAAAAAACCGTGACGAACCGTTACGGAACATTTTTTTTTTCTTTCGTTCCGCAACCGAAACGGAACGGAACTTTTTTTGCGGTGGAACGAAACTAAAACCGAAACGAAAAACATTTCGTTCCGGCACCCTGAACCAGACGTAGGTCTCGTTTGCTACCGTAATCGTAAAAACTCGCATGGTCCCTTACGCATTCGCGTAGGACGACTCGAAGGCGAAAACCATCTTCGTCTTTTTCTTCTCAGTCGATGTGTTGGTCTTCCCCCGCAACCCCTCCGAAAGCTTTCTGCACCTTACGCGGTTTTGCACTGTCTTCAGGATCGACCCCCTTCTGATCAAGCGAAGGCGTCGTGTGGTGACGTCACAATTTCAGTGATGTGTGACGTCACGATGACGTCATATCGTGACGTCATCACGTGATGATTTTTTTTTTGGCATCACTCGTGTCGACGCCAACGTCGCGGGACGCCGACTCCGGCTAAATTTTGACCAGCTGGGGTTTCTTAACGCGCACCTGTATCGAAGTACACGGGTGTTCTTATTTCGCATCCACCGAAATGCGGCCACGTGGCCGGGAATCAAACCTTCGTCCTAGATAGATAGATAGATAGATAGATAGATAGATAGATAGATAGATAGATAGATAGATAGATAGATAGATAGATAGATAGATAGATAGATAGATAGATAGATAGATAGATAGATAGATAGATAGATAGATAGATAGATAGATAGATAGATAGATAGATAGATAGATAGATAGATAGATAGATAGATAGATAGATAGATAGATAGATAGATAGATAGATAGATAGATAGGACAAGTGAGGAGGCAAATCTGAGAGCCATCTCACGGAGGGATGTGGTGTGGTATATAGATATTCTGAATCATTAGTAAACGACGGCTGGACAGCACGTTCAGCTTAATTCACAAACGGCGTCGCGTAGCCACTAGACACAAAGTTAACCCAGTCCAGTGGGAACGAATCTAAGCAAGGCTTCCACTCCCTCTGTCTCAGTCAACAGTCTTTTCAATTACACGATGACAGAAAACGCCACGGCACCATTCATCCGCTCGACCGACTTCGGTGGCACGGTTTTTCTGTCAAGAAAGTGGGAAGCCTTCTCTGCTTTGACTGCTTCAATTCGGCCTCTTCGCTCATGTCCAAGTTCGTCTCGCTCCAATTTGGCTTTCTTTCTTTCTTTCTTTCTTTCTTTCTTTCTTTCTTTCTTTCTTTCTTTCTTTCTTTCTTTCTTTCTTTCTTTCTTTCTTTCTTTCTTTCTTTCTTCTTTCCTTCTTTCTTTCTTTCTTTCTTTCTTATTCTTTCTTCTTTCTTTCTTTCTTTCTTTCTTCCTTCCTTCCTTCCTTCCTTTCTTTCTTTCTTTCTTTCTTTCCTTCTTTCTTTCTTTCTTTCTTTCTCCTCAGGTAACGCAACTTTTCACCATTTCAACGCGACGGTGCCGATCGGCGCCAGAAAACCTCGCGTAGTTCATGCAAATCTTGTTGCGAGAAGCACTGCCCCGGGCGATTATTTCGCGCGCGGTGTACACTCCTTCCCATCAGTTCTTGCTTTCTTTTTCTTAATTTGCTTTGCTTTAGTCCTACTTGTCGCTCAACCCTCGCATACCTAGTACGTGGCCCTGTGCGTCATAAAAGAAAGAAAGAAAGAAAGAAAGAAAGAAAGAAAGAAAGAAAGAAAGAAAGAAAGAAAGAAAGAAAGAAAGAAATGGAGACGCGCGAAGGGTTGGCGCCGGGCTAGAATTCGCGTGGCGTCTATTCGTTCTCGCCTATATGCCCTGCCGTCGCTTCCAGGATGTATACACCCCGCTCGTGCTCGCTTATTATTATTATTGCATTTTTTTCTTCGTAGATCGAGCAGAAAGCGCGCACTTGTTGTTGGGCATACGGAAGCTTGCACATATAATTTCGACGTCGGGGAAAATGCGCGCACGATTGCGTGCTCGCTGTCTCCCGAGATCTCGCTCAATCTCGTAATCGCTCGCTCGTTCGGACCAGCCGGCGGCGTTGGCGGCGGCACCTATAGTCAACACGGGCAACACCGCCCCTCCCTCTTCTCCCCTCTCATAGCTCTCTCTCTGTTCTCCTCTCACTCTCTTTTATTCCTTCTGCTCTTCCCGTGTTGCTGTGGTTCGGCGCCTCGGCGCACGTTTCTAGTTCAGCGAGAAAGGTGGCGTGAATATACAACCTATGCATTCAGAACTCAACTCAACAGCAAAGGAAAGTGCGAAAAGACAGGGAGAGAGGGAGAGAGCTGGAAAGCAATACAGGAAGGTTAAATATAGGCTATCTGCAGTTCACTGCGCAGGCGCGAAGTCTGCTCTATACGTAACGGTACAGCGATAACCAGAAGCAGCAGGAAAGAGTTCAGCAGGAGCGAAGGAAAGAGTGAAAAATCGAAGCGGGTGAGAAGGAAACAATCAGCCTGGCGTATGGAGATCGAACGGGTTAGTTTAGGTTTGGTTCGATTGGGAAAATGGCACCTTCACGGAGGTGGCGCTGCTAATGAATGGCGGTCGAATGGGCAAGCAGCTGCCGCCGTTGCTGCTGCATAAGTGTCGTGAACGGAATATGTAGCCGATACGCAACATTATATAGGCGTGACAGATCGTTGGCGAGACATAGCTATTTAGCGCGCATGCTCGCGAGGGTGTCGGTGCTCTAATGGCGTGAAGCAAAGTGTAGCCGCCGCGCGCGCCGCGTTAACTGCTGTACGCAGGGCAATCGTTCTTGCGATATTGGCAAGTGGCGGCCTTCGATTGTCGCTTACGACTCCCCCGCCCCTCCCCAACAAGAGGCGACGAAAGTAAAATTGCGATTGCTACAACCGGAGAAAAAAGAAGAAATATATATGATCAATGGTTGCGAGGACGGCTTCTAGCCCAGGCCGTTAGGGCATTCCAGTGGAGAAGCGGTGTTCCGTGTTAACGTGCATTCGCGCACGCTCTTGTTTCCCATTCATCTATCCTTGAACATGGATGTCATACTTGAAAGAAAAGAAATATAGGGTGGAGGAGAAGCAGCAGGAGTGCTGCAGACGGATCTCATAGCTTTGCAACTGATGCCGCCAATTGCAGGCATCGGTTGCAATGTACAGGACTGCCAGGGGCATAGCAGAAATATTTTTCGGGGGAAGGGGGGGGGGGGGATTCAACCACTCTTTATGTATGTTCGTGCGTGCGTTTGTATATGCACATGCAAAACTGAAACATTTCGGAGCGCCGGGGTTTGAACACCATTCCCCCTCCACCGGCTACTCCACCAATGAGGACTGATGTAGTTCGCCCTGAGAGACAGTTACTGTGTCACTTCCCCACCCTATTGTCCCCACAAGAATCTCTTCTCCGTGTAGACGTCTCTATAGTCAGTAATCCCGTCTTGCCAGCTCACCAAAAACAGCGCGCGCCAGCTGCTAAATGACTCATTTATAACGCGGAAAAACGAGGTCAGGTACAGTTCGCGTCGTTATCATGCACCAGTACCAAGGAGCAGCTCCGGTAGCGAAACACGTCCCTGCGCGCGTCGTATTCGCTCTCAGCATCGTCTTCTCTCGCCGCACCAAGCTATAGAGCCTGCTGGCATTCATGGTATATATATATGGTCAGCACCATATATCTCTCGAGCATGCGTCCATATATCAAACGCCACGCGCTCGGCCACACTCGCACGGGAACTACTGAAAATCCCCGAAGAGAATAAGAAGAGATTTGGTAAAGCGCGCGCCGTATCCCACTGCGCGTACTTCGCTACCGGAAGGGTGATGTAAAATATACTGCTTGCACGTATGCGAAGCGCGTTACCTGTGGACTGCCACGGCTGTGCATACGGGGGCAAGGCCAAAACGAGCCGAAACCGAGAGATTGGCGGCAGCGGTTTCTGACCCTTTCGAGGGGGGAAAAAAAATAGAAACAAGACTAAAAGTAAAGGAAAGAAAGAAGATCGAGGACCGTGTTTCTACGCCTCCTCGGTCATTACCGGATCACGACGCCCCTATATACTGGTTCCCCGGATCGGTGGATTCCTGCAGAGCGCGCGACGCTTTGACCATTTCCCTAGATAGATGGGTCCGCGTACACCGCGTCTCGTGCCCAAGTGGGTCGCTTCGTGTGCTCGGCGGTATGCCTACTGCCGCCGTGGCCAGTTTCTTTGGAATACGCAATGGCACCCAACCAATTCAGCGAAACACTGCCTGCAGCTGAAATGAGGGCACGGAAACAGCCTGCAACTCGTAGTTAACCATACTTATATATCTAGTGGACCCAATAAACCGAGTATTACTTTCCTCCGGATCCTTCCCGTGAATACCTTTTCCACGTGCCACAAAAACTGAACAGCGCTGCGGAAAGCAAACCGTTCTAAATGCAGTTTCTAGGGTTATAAGTAATTGTGGTTTCTGGAACGCTGCCAACGCGCGCTTCCAGATCTGAAGTGAGCTTTCACGGCACACTTTCATTTGCTGCTTATTCCTGTTTGCCAGACAAAGTTTGTATCTCAACTCTGTTGTTATTCCATTCAAGCATCAATAACCGATAACTGTTAGCACAAATAATCAATGCACCACTGTAGACCCAAGTTTAAAACTTAAATGTTCAGCAGTTGACTCTGTCTTCTGCACTAGTCAGGGGCGTAGCCAGAAATTTTTTTCGGGGGAGGGGGGGGGGGCACCTCCTTGATCTGAAGTGGGGGCAGGGCAGGCAGATGCGGTCGAGTGTCATTTTGTGCTGTGTGTGCCATGGCAATAAACAATTTCGCGTGGGAGGGGGAGAGGGCGAGTACAGGCCCGGTGTGCCACCCCCTGGCTACGCCGCTGGCAGTAGTTACTATAAGTTAGATTTGTATAAATGGACAAATAGGGGGCTGTATATGTTCAGTGCACAACGCGGTGCCATGGTACAATCCTTCCGATCCCTGTTGAACCGTAACGGCCAGAAGGTTCACCGACGGCCCTGCGCTACAGTACAGATCTATCTCAGCTGTCGCCATCGTAACAAAAGACCACTGTCGAGTTCAAAATTTCTCACCTGACAAAACGTCGATGAAACCAGAACTCGGAGAAGCGTGCGCGACATTACAGATGAACTAACACGCAAATCGGCAATATTCTGTGACTCGAAGACGACACTGCTGTGTATGTCAACATTGGTGGGCGTTTGTTTAAGTTGGTTGACGTTACGTTGGCAATTACAGAGGACATGTAGTTTCTGACTGAGGAAGGACACGGAATTAGTATTCATTGGCTACCAAGCCACTGTGGTGTTATAGCAATTAACGTACCAATTAATCTGCCAGCATGCTCATGCATCCATAGGACTGCCAAAGTTCAATACCGCTATCGAGAGTAGGCGGTGAAATGAAACTCCGCATGGTTGTACCTCGTCTGAATGGACTGAAGCCCCACTTCATGCTTTTCGCCACGTTGGCTCGGCTGCTGATCTGAAAAACGCGAGTTCGACACCGTGGCCACGGCCGTCGCACTTCGATGGAGGCGAAATGCTAGAGGCCTCGTGTACTCCGCGATTTCAATGCACGTTAAGGAACCCCAGATGGTAGAAATTATCCGCAGCCATCCACTATGGTGTCTTTCATTGCCTCAGTGGCATTGGGACGTTAAACACTACAAACCAACCAACCTACTTTATGCACACCCGGCTATAATCCCCGGGTACAACCCTTGTTTCCGTCGAGGCTTCGCCGATGAGGCAGTGACCATATTCTGTATAGGATATGGGCGTCGCATTCTGCGTAGGATGCCTTGCTCCGCAACCTGTGGCCACTGCGGTGACAAAGAGACAATTGGGCATGTTCGTTGCCGGTGTGAAGGATAAAGTGCGCCGAGACTATTAAGGCTACAGTAAACCACGTGCTCTGGGAATGCGAAGCAAATACTAAAGGAATTAGTCCCGATGCTCTCTGGGCGAGGTGAGAAGCCGCTTTGCTCAGCCCCGAACACGCGTCGACCAACTCTGGGCGGTCCAGCAGGCCCGCGAAGCACCAACCAGGCAAACCTGGACGTCCCGACGTGGGAGACCGGTGCCCAGGTCACCATAACCCGCAGGAAAATCGCTAGAGTTTTACCGACCAAATCGCTTCCCATCGTACTCGACCTGTGGGATGACCAACATCCCTCCGAAGAAAAAAATCCTCACTGACGGTACTTAACATCGAATCAAAGGGCTGTGCAAGCGCTGCTGAGGTTCTCGTGATCCACCCGCCCGTGTGAGTGCCTCTAACTAGAAAGTGGCACTCGACTGCTGACTCGAAGGTCGCGGGATCGAATCCCGGACGCGGCGGCCGCATTTTCGATGGAGGCGAAAATTGTTTGAGGCCCGTGTGCTTAGATTTAGGTGCACGTTAAAGAACCCCAGGTGGTCGAAATTTCCGGAGCCCTCCACTACGGCGTCCCTTATAATCATATCGCGGTTTTGGGACGTTAAACCCCAGATATTATTATTATCTAACTAGAAAGCTCTTTCTCTTTTTCTTTTCTTATTTCTCTGTTTGCTCTCTCTTCGTCCTCCTTCAGCGCCCTTACTACTAAGAGCGAAAAAAGCAACAATGTAAAACAACATATTTACTGCAAAATGCAAGCACTCGCGTTGTTAATTCCTGCAAGGGAGGGGTGGACAGGAGGAACGTGATCCGTATTTTTATCTCGCGAGCAGAAAGGTCACCCTATGATAGGCTTGTTGTTAGCACGGAATGAAGTGAAGTGATCTGCATACACTCGACTGCGCCGGCCTCTCTGACACTTTCTGACCAAGTCAGTGCTAACACAAATGCACGGGTTATATGCATAATGTATACGTGGATTGTGCTCGACCACCCGCGTTATCAACGAGGTCAAGAGCGTGCCTTGCGCGTACATGGCGACTGCGACCCAGCTCTCATGGGTCTACATACACCGTGGTCTACACCCCTTTCGATAACTAAATGCCAGAGTGGCAGTCACCCGTGGCACGATACGGTCCAACACCATTGGCTAATGACGAGAGCCAATCAGCTGCAGCGCGATGAATATCGTTGCCCCGGCATCTTCGGTGTTAATCGGGCTCACGTTACGGTTGAGCGCCTTTCACGTGTCTCGTAAAGCTCCAATGATGGAAGGGCGCCATAGCTGTGGTCACAACAGCGCTGTTCCTGCAGTGCTAGCCCGTAGCCTTGCTGATAATAACGCCCGTGGCACAAAAAAAAAGAAAAAAAAATGTGTGGGCATATCACGAGGCGATGCACGTCCAGTATCGCCAATAGCCCCACGAGCAGCGGTTAACTGCTCGAAGGTCTGTGTAAAAGGGGGAGACCTTTCTTCTGGGTTCCACCGATGCTGCACGCTTAAGTATGCGTGCGAGCGTGCTGCACGCATAGCCCACATTCTGCAGGTGAAGGTATCTGGGTTACAGGAGCACGCCGCACAATTGCTCCTATGCGCATGCGTAAACGCCCCCCTCATGGCCTTGAACGATTTTTAATAAAGATTTAGAAAGTGGAGGGAAAAAAATACGTGAGCCATTTTACTCTTCGAAGGAGGATGCCAAGCGAAGCTATTTAGAACACGACACAGAGGTAACACAGAATTCTAAACCATAGCCGATCGCACGCACTAAATCCAATATGTAAGTCCAGAAAGATACTTTTGAATTTATCTTATGCTTCTTTAAAGTTTTCTATTTGAGCAGCGTGGTACTTGCGCCATTCTGCTGCGTTCTCGACATTTCGCGACCTGCGTCGTCTTTGACTGGCTTGCCGCATGCGCTTGGCGTTTCGAGCGCGATCTTAATTGGTGTTTGCCGCCCGTGTGTTCCCTTCATTTTGAGTGGACCGGCGGTGAGTGGTGGGGTCTGCACAATTTATGTCGCGCATGGGTTCGTACTGAAGGAAAGATAGCATTTAAGGGCTCGTTTTTCTTCGTTAGACGCAATATTCATGGCAACTAACAGACAATAATGTCAAGGAAAGTATGCGTTTGTAATGACGCACAGGAAAAAAATGTACCGGACCCTAACTACACACAACTTCGTTGTAAAAAAAAAAAAAAGCGAGGACTACCTCGTGGACCGCCACCATCAACGTCCAAATTTCCGGGAGGTTTACCTCAGAAGGATCCTTATGCCACACCTCAAATGTGAATATTACGCTCGCTGAGCTTCTTCATTATAGTGAATGAACAAACGCATGTTTACTCACTAATCACGCTATGATCACGTTACTTCCTGTGAACATACGCTGCCACCATTTGCCTTTTCACAATAGCGCTAAGCTATACAGTCACCCACGGAGAGTCGTGTGCACATACGAACTACTTTAAGAGCTAGATTAAACTGTCTGACGCACCATTATGTACTAAATGTAACGTCCCAGAAGACCTGCAACATGTTCTGTGAATGCAGGTGATACGCACCAGGGAAAGCCTCTGAAGGCGGCATTACACCTCGAACGGGACTCGAGCTTAGAACTGCGGCATATTCTGGGCCCGTTGCAAAACACCACCTGTGCGTTAGGCGCCACGAGAACGCGCTCTTGCTGGAGACAAGCCTTAAGAAAACCTTGTAAGCAGCGTAATTTATGTGTGTTTGGGTGTGTGTGTGGGGGGGGGGGGCTGTATGTGCTGTTATGTGTTTATCAGTGTATATATCATAATTATTACCCAGCACCTGGAGTAGCATGTCAGGCGAGTAGCCAGGCTAACATCTCCAGCTTTTTATTAAAACATTTCTCCATCTCGCGCGTGTCTCGTCCGTTTATGCTCCGTAGAATCTAAGTTATCGTGTTGTTTTGAGTAGAATATTTCGCCCAAAATCTGAGCTCCTAAAGCCTTCAAGCGCTCATTACGTAAGCATAGCGCAAGCACAGCCGTACACGCAATAACAAACACGTGCAAGCGCATGGTATAGAGAAATGGGGTACAACGATGTCGTACACGTTCGTCGTCCGGGCCCCCAGAAAGAGAAGTTGACCCACTCGTTCACGGGCTCATCTTCATACACCGATACGGAACGTTGCGTAACGTTCTTCACCCGCATATACAAACAGAAAGACCGGGGCGGCCGGACCTGCATACATTCCCGCGAGGAACGCATTGTCTCGCGCTCGCCGCTTCATCATACGGCAGGCCGCCCAGCTGCTCAGGCCAAGGTGCGCGCCTGGGCCCCCATTCGCAATGGCAATTTCACGAGCAATCAATCTGGGCCCCCGCGAGAGCGCGGTCCGCCAAGCGACGGGGCCCTCGCACAAACCGATGCATATACTAAGGGCGCGCCGAGCTCCGAGAAGGCATGCGCTCGCCGCGTAATCGTCCCGACATTCAACGATTGCCGTGAACACAATGGAGGGGGGCCCCGGCGGCTTCCCTTGCGTGGCTGTGAGGCGAGCGAAAAAGCAATGGACTCGAATAATGGCAGAAGCCATGCGAGTGTCTGTGTGGCCCCATCATGATACGAGAACCGGCCACTCGGCACGCATAGTATATATGTATGCAGTCCGTGTTGGAACGCCAGTGGTCGCGAAACAAGAAAACTGGAAGACACATATCGGAAACGGTCTCGCGGCAAAATGACCAGGGAAGGGTTCTGTGCGTTCGCAGTGACCACACGCGTAGGGACCGAACGCGTGTAGCGCTCCCTGCATATTTACGGTAGAGTGTTTCTTTGTGGCTCTAATGCCAGTCACGCATCGCGAAGGTTTCATACGGAACCAATTAAGTATAACTCCCGCATTGCATAACCCTGCAAGCCACGGCGCTGTAGATATGACGAAGGGGTGTTACGTTATACAACTGGTGTGCCGTCAGGAGGCCTCAATTATAAGTTAGCTGAACTTTTAGAGCTTCGGAGGGCTTAATAGTTTATGCACTGATGTGAATAAACGTACCGCACTCATGGATTCAAACGCGGAAATATAGGGCTAAGTAATGCCCGTACTTCCGTTCCCAGCTTCTACAGTTCGTGTCATATCGGCGTAATTTTGACTCGAACACTTCCATCAGAGCCAATATTACCTTTAGCGGCCTGATTTGCAGCGAAATGACGCGGTTATCACGAGTAATTGCTCATAGCAGTCGCTATATAGCAAAAAAACAAAAAGAAAACGATGTTGCGTCTCAATCCGTGAGCACTACTCCACAGAGACGAATCCCTGACAGACGTTCGATGGTTTGTGTATGTCTGAGGGCTACTCCAAATTGAATTGCGCTTGCAACTAGTTACTTCTGTGGTTTCCATGTACTTCGTTTTTAGTCTGCTGAAGACCCAGCCGTACAAAGGCTTTTACATGAGGCCTTGCAGAACGAAGCCCCACGTGTACCATTTGTCGCTCAGAGGAATTAAACAACCTAATTTTTCTTGGCATGTTCGAGCATACACCGCCTTATTAAAGCGTTTGTTTACACTCGTGGGTGGCTATAATTGAACGCGCTTGCATTCACCTAACCAATAAGATGAGGCGACAGATGCTTTCCAGTGTCGAAATTTACGTACAAAATTTGGAAGACCTCGGATTTCTTATTTGACCCGAGCCCGAAAGTGCTCAAATTGCGGCCGCCCAATCCATAGCACCTTAAGTCAGCTTCTTGCAGCCTCTCCCCTTCCGCTCGAGTTCGCAAAAAAGTTCTTACACTAGAACTGCTTGTAGAATAAAACTTCTGCCAATGGTTACGCCGGACATATCGTTAGCGAAGGCGTCCGTCCAAGGACAATGGGTACCTACGAAAGAAAAGAATAGAGATTTCGACCGCTGATTCTTCTGGTGAATCTAATCCAATCTAATCTCCTGATGCATACAATAAACTGTATGTGCGCCTGACTTTCAGCTACAGCTGAAAGTCAGGGGTAAATTGGTTGCAAGGGCCCGCGAATTTGCAAGTATTGTATGAACACAGGGAAGAAAAATTAGGTTCTGACAAGTAATCTAAAAAAAAATAATCGATCCATATTAGCGTCCATCAAGCTAGCACATCTTATAAAAGTGACGTGACCCCGTTTAACGGGCTGTTCCTTAGGTACCGCCGACTGATATGCTTACGAAGCCGACCAACCATATCGCAACGTTGCGTGCGACAGCAACACTCAACCAGAGCCTCAAGACCAACGCTGCCTGAAGACCATCGCGAAGCTATGTCAAAAAAAGAAACGAAGAAAAAGGAAAGAACAGCAGAAATTGCCTACGCGAAAGAGCTCATTTGCATGAGACCTCATTGAAACTTCCCAAATGCAACACAAATGTGGCGCCAACAGTCTGTTCGACGTTTTCCCGGACCACTAGTATGCAGGTCAATGCGCACTGGCATCGTATATAAACGCAAGGGGAAAGGGAATATCTTGAAGTGGTGGAGGGATTCTGGACAACGCGTGCTACTGAGTTCGCTGGCAGACGCGTGTGGGCGGCATATACGACTTGTAGAGCGTATTATCAAAAGGCCGCTTGACAATGACGCCATTTTTCAGAGTCGGACATCCCGTTTACCATAACGGCCACCTAAATGTTCCGGCACTATACACCAGTAAAGAGGAATTGTAGGACTTTGGATTCCGTGTACACTGGGCGCTTGTACATAAATAAACCATACGTACCTTATATTGAAGATGGGGGTAAGGGAGTGAGCGTGGCTTAGCGATCCGTGAGCTCCGCACCGAGAAGTTTTTACAGAAGTAGTCGCCCACTCGTGTACAAATCCCTGGCCAACATTAAAGCTATCAGTGAGGTGTAGTACGTGCGTTTTAGGAAAATAATTGCAATCGCTCTTCTTTCTCTTCTCGTACTGTGCATCTACATGCGAGTTTATGCAGCCACATCAGTAGTAGAGAGCCTTAGCTATTTCGGTAGCAAACCGGTGTACAGGGTAGCAAACCGGACGCGCGTATGGTCGACCTCCCTGCCTTCCTTTCCTTGCATCCTCCTTTTGAAGTGGTAGCTAAAGTTTCGTCTTACCGACATTTTGTTTTCTACCGCCTGCAAGCCCTGTTAAATGTAACCGGAACAGAAGTCACGTAGTATACGTCTCTGTTTCTTACCGGGTCACGGCTGTTCACTATGCAACCAGCTGTGAAAGAAGGTTTGCAGCGTTCAACGTTTCTGGCGGAGTGCCCGGAGTGCTGTCACGCTCTCGCATGTTACGGGTTCATCACGAAACAACGTATGCAGCGCGCGCGCGCGTATAGAAACTGTACTATCTCTGCCAGGGACTTCGAGAGTCAAATCGCATCACATACGAGCACAGACGCGCACCACTGCCACGCGCCTGCGGCAAACACCATCGCCACTATCAAGATTAGTTATGCACACGAGATCGCCGCAAACGCCTCAACGTAATCCCCACGTCGCAGTAATAGCAGCAGTTCCCTCTTAGCATTCCATCACATGCTCGATGCCAGACCTAGCAGGCGCGACTGCCTGAAACAAGCGGCCGTGAACGCGAAGTATCGCGATACCCCGACATTTGTATTTCACGTGCTGGCATGATCTCGCATATATTGCCGAGTTCACGCTCTCGCTAAAGATTTTCGCCTCGAATCGCAGTGTGCGAAATTAAGTGACCATGAGTTGAAAGGGGACGGAGATGTGCGGCAGCAGCGCGTACTTATACCTAACCTGCCAGCATTCGTTTTCATCAGCGCCGCAATTTTCGGGCCTCGACCGCATTTTTGCGAGACGCGCGAGCGATGCGCGTGTTGTGCATGAGTGTTTGCCTGAAGCCGAAGCGCCTATACCGGAGCCGACAACCTCGCGTTGTGCGCCTTTGCAGTACGCGCACGCGCAGCGAACGCGTAGGTATGTATGCAGCGACTCGCCGACGTCGATCTGCGAGTGTCCGGCAATTACTGTGGCACTCCACTTCGAGAAAGGGGCAGAAAAAAGAAGCGCGACTCGGTGTTTATAGGTCAAGTGTATTCCTTTATTCCACGCTGGTTCGCCACCACGAGGGGTCAGCTGGCGCCAAAGCTCACTGGCGTTGTCTTTCCAACTCGTTGAGGGCACTTGCAACGGTCGGTCGCACATTTCCGTCCGCCCCCGACCCAGCAATGACTGTTGTACAGCGAAACGAGTGCATAAAGGAGTTGGCGAAGCGTCTCTCAGAATCACCACTTGAGAATTGCGAGGGCAGATACGGTCAAGACCAGTCAGTCGTTCGAAGCGGCTGTTACAGCTATAGCGGGCGGGGGTAAGTGGGGGATGGTAAGAAGGTGGAAGCCAGTAATCACCTCCGAGTCGCACGAAGTACGCCTCGCATTTGGTCTGACACGACGGATTGTTCAGTCGTGACCATCCAGTTCAAGGGAAACACTTGCTTACACCCCCGCGTCAATACGAACAGCAGCCTTTAACTGCTGTCCAATACAACCAAGACAAGAACACACGCTGTTCGCGTCGGTCAGTCCATGTACTACAGTGTGTACGCAAGCAGTACATCAGGCGCAGCGTGCGCACACTGCGTGAGACCGTGGGCCGCGCCGACAGCAACCATATTAAACGGCAACTAGCTCTAACCGGAGCACTCGATTGCGGACTCCCTGTTGTGTGTGTGTGTGTGTGTGTGTGTGTGTGTGTGTGTGTGTGTGTGTGTGTGTGTGTGTGTGTGTGTGTGTGTGTGTGTGTGTGTGTGTGTGTGTGTGTGTGTGTGTGTGTGTGTGTGTGTGTGTGTGTGTGTGTGTGTGTGTGTGTGTGTGTGTGTGTGTGTGTGTGTGTGTGTGTGTGTACCGTTGTTTATTGCGGTTCCGCATATGCTGCGTGGTTGGGTACACGGTGGTCAGTGAATATTTTTCTTTTTCTGGGCAGGTGGGCGTACATTTCGCAATACTCACAATGGATCTCGGAGTTGTTCTCGTGCCGTTATACCTGGTCATCGTGAAAGTGCAGCGGGCGCGCAACAGCGTGCTTGCTGCAACGATGACAGTTACGCGCGCGCGGAGACCTCAGGGAAAAGACTGTCGCCGCATTCGCGGCGATTGCGCGACGACCTCCATGTACATGCGCCTTAAGACAGAGGCAGCGTGCTGCGGGTGGGTGCCGGCAGTGAACAAGTGTCGTCATGCTTGCTCGTCACCAACCTTCACGCTCATATATACAAAATGATGGGGTCGCACTAGTCGCGGCAAGCTCGCTCGCTTCTGCTGACATGCCGTGCGTGGGAAAATGACGCGCCGAGTGCCACAGTTACGAGCAGGATGTGACCATCTTGCTTAGGGCAACCTAAGCGTGTGAGCGAGCGTACTTACACTATCCGTCATAATACCCTATCGGTAACCAATGTGCTGCTTCCGCGACAGGATAAAACTTATGCGGACCCCACGGATGTTTGCAATGCATTATTTGTTACTGGTCGTACTTGCCTTGGAGGCACTGAAAACAGGAAACGTCATTACGTCGGTCTCCTTTTGAACAATCAGCAGCGGTTGCGCAGTGTTTTTTTTTTCTTTTTTTCTTTTTGGCAGGGTGCGTACATTACGAAATGGACCGAACAACGAGCAGATAAATCACAGCCAAAGCGGTCTTCGTGGCAGGTAATAAAAATGCGCCCCAGGAAACGCGCCACAATTCCTGCATGCGTAACGTTTCGCGTCTTGAGAAGGGCCAAACACGGGGTGTAGCCGCAGTAGTCGATCGCTGCCATCCAGTGGATCGGAGACATCAATGCGTGTTCCGCGGCACTTCCCTGAAGGAAAAAAAACACACACACACACACACAAGCACATACACACAAAGAAAGAACAAAACCCCGTTTTGTTATACCCCAATCAATTCCCGCTCCTGTTTATTTTATATCTATGTTACTTATATCTTAACAAAATGAGTTGTAAGATTTCCACATATGACGCATGGACAACGACGCAGACACACGCTTACATGGACGTACATAGTCGATTGGAGCTTAGGAAAACGCACGTGGGAGCGCGAATATGGGCGCGGGGTGCAGGGTAGGGTAGGGGCTGGATAGAGTCTATAATAGACGGTGAATGTAGATTACAGGTGCCATTTCTATTTTCGGGGGTGTACGCCTCTCGTAAGCAAAAAATAAGTAGGCGAACACACGCATGAGACTATACCGCTCTTGAGAAACAAACGGTCTTAAAGACGCTGCACGTTTACAAGCTTGTAAAGGCCTCCTTTAAGATTGGCGAGAACACGAGGAAAAAGAAAACGCTGAAAAAGGGAGGGGGGGGAGAGCAGGGCATTACAACACCTGGAAGTCACACGAAGGCGCGGTTACGAAATTAATATTACTTTAGACTTCCCAAAGGCGACAGTGCGCAAGCTGACACCAAAGAAACAGAAAACGGACGCAACAGATGGGGGTCGAACTCTGTCGCTCGATCGCGTTGTTGTTTTATACTTTATGACACTGAATGGCTGGCTGAGTTTTTTCAGCTCCCTCCGAGAGCCCCGATCGCCGGCTCACCGGATGAGATGATACAACGCGCACCGCACGTCACACGCCCCTCCAGAGTCAATTGCTGCGCATGGCACGTGCGTGATTTATACGCCTGCGCGACGCTATGATGATCAGCCCTCCCGCCCCCCTCCCACCTCCGGCCCTTTCGCTGGCTCGCCGGGACTATATATAAATAATAACGACGCGCATACCTCCCCATCCGTATATAAAGTAGCATATATATTCACCGATCTCTCGTTTCACAAGTTCATTTATAAACACGGGGCGCCACGATTGTGTAAATAATGCGAAACGAGAAAAGGAGAGGAGGAGGGCAAGATGAGAGATGCTGCTTGGAAGGAAGCCGTGGGCGCGCGTACTTTTTCGCGTCTGTTCGATTGCACAACGCAAGCTCTCGTTCCGTAGCCGTGTATGCCGCGATCGGCTATTTTAATTAAGGCCCCAAGTTCGTCTCGGACCGGCCCGGGGCACCGCCGCGAGTCCTTACGAAGCAATTTTCTTTCCTTCTTTCTTAATTACGATGCTAAATATGATCGCTAGTCACTCGGTCTGGCGATCTTCGCGTTATTAATGGCGCGATTTCCGTCCTTCTTTTACATTTCTTTTTCTAGGTTTCACATATCGGATGCGCGGAGGCAAGATTGTGTCGTTTGGGCTGTAAGCTGTGCAGGTAACGAGTAAGGGACAGCGTATCCACAAACTGCCGCATTCGAGTGGTGCTGAAAGACGACCCGGTTCTTAATTGCGAAATTATGTTTAGACAAGTGCAATTATACTAACTAATGCTGACTGACTGCTTCCTCAGAGCACGGCGATACGGCATGGCTAGACCGCGAACTCCCAGAACGACTGTACAATGTATCGCGGACACTGTTTGCAGGGGCATTAATTAGCCAATTTGCTGCCTCTGCAAGTAATTATATAAAAGCGAAGCTGCTCCGTGAGAAACAGAGCTCATTCACAGCTAACGCCAGCTAAGCCTGCTGGCGTCTCGAATTCATATACGTGAATAAATACCATTCGCTTAAAAGAGGTGGCGAAGCAGGCATTAACCATGATGCCATCTTTCCTCTTCCGGGCTCATTTAATTTTCAGAGCGCCCCTTGAGCGGTTGCGCAACATCTTTACGCCTTAGAGCACCGTTCCGAATAGAAGAAAGTGAAATACAGACGATGGTGTGGAATGAATTATTTGCGCGCTATTTATACACGAGTGTCAATTGTTTATACCGTGTTCTGCGATCTTGCATGCGTCAAAAAAAGAAAAAAAAAGAGAAACGAAGTTTGGCGGAAAGTTTGCCTTGGAATAGCTATATTGTGAGCGCAGTCACTGACTCTTCTTTGTCAACTAGACATATCATCATCATTTGCACAACTTCCTCATCTATAGATATCATCATCAGTGCGTGTCAGCTCGAGCTCGACTCGAATAAAGCGGTTCCTTATAATATACGCCAAAGCATATCGCGAAGCTTTAGCAGCGTCGAATCGTGAAAGTTGGTTGACTTTCGTATACCGATAACCTTTTGAAGGGGAACGAAAGAAACGAAAGGCAAGAAAACGAACAGGTCAAGGTACTTTAAGGAAGCTGTACAGCATATCGCTTTCAATCCCGAGTTTTCTGTAGTGTACAAAATTTTGTTTATGTTGTTTTCCAGTCAAGAGGCCATTGAAAAGCATGAAAAAGAATTAAAGGGACTGTCTACCGCTCGGAAATTTTTTTCTGACTGTGGTGAACATGACAGATCGTTCGTCACACCGGAGCAAGGAGCATGCTTTTGCCCCATAAAACAGGAATTATATTTTTAATTTGATGTTGAAAATGGTGTTGATGTGAAAGAATGACCGCCAGCGTCACCCAACAGCGATGTGGTCAATCTACTGGCAGGACAAGAAATCCTCGCAGGTAGACTAATTTTGCTTAAAAATAAACATGTATAACTTGAAATTGTATTTTACGCACTTAAGGCAGCTTTCGGATGCGTCAGAGAGTTTTGCTTTTTTTTTTCTCACGCATTCAAAAAGGCGCCCGGTGGCGCTGTTTCGATTTCGTCTGCTTCAACTCAAGCGCTATTATGCCATGCGGCCCTCCGCGATGGTCGTACTGTGCCGTTGTATTGTTGTTAGCATGTCTCACATGTGCTGCGCTGTGAAGACGTGCATTTATAGTATCTTTTGATGACTCAACTTGGCTTGGACTAAGGCAGCAGTGCTAAAATAAACGCATAGACTGCGATTACAGCAAAACAAGTGTACTGCAATCGTATAATAATGCTTCATTCAACCGCTAGCGCACTCAAAAAGACTGGTACATTCATTACACGCGTGTTCAGCGAAAATAAAGTAATCCTACAGAAATCACATGTGCTTTCGGTTTTAATTTTTACCGGCACTACAATCGTCATCGCGTCCACCAACCAGTGTTGTGGGCATGTTTCACGCCAATGGAAGAAGACCGAGCGCAGATCGAAAAATTCTGTTTTAAAAATTTCTACTCACTTTCCAGAGAAACTGCTGCAAGGTTGGACACATCAGACGGTACGCTTTCTATTGCGGTACAAAACAGAAAAGCGATGAAGGACGGTAGACAGTCCCTTTAAGGAAACGGTGAATGCACGGGAGAACCATGTACAGTATACTGGACACTGGGATTTATTGGTGGCACGGATGGGTGCACACATTCTGCCCTCTTTCTTGAAAAAAAAATGTTGCTCTTGGCCCTGTCAGAAAGTTAGTTGTCTCAGAAAACACAACAATGGTTTATTTTGACCCGAGAAAAAGAAAGAAAGTTTTGCGGGGATAACTGTCGCACACGACGTTTAGCACCATGGAGGGTAAAAAAAACTAGTCCTAAATCGAAGGCTCAGGTTCAAAATAAGGGTTATATTGGATATATACGATGTCAGAGCATAAGTTTATCTAAGATAAGGGCCCGTTGAGTGTCAGGATAATCAATGAAAATTAACTGAATCGGGTCATTGAAAGAGCGCACGGTTTTCATGTGAGAAGCTTGGAACGTTGTGGCACCTGGCGGAGCAGATCTCAACCACGCACTTCTTTCTACGTAGCCTCCGAGATTCGTCTCGGCAGTGTGAGGAAAAACTCGCTTTTTTAAAAAAAAATCTCATTGCGTCAGCTATACTTATTCATGGCGTAATGCACAATTTAAGCTCGGCTTAAAACCAGTTCACCGAGATCAAGAAGCGTATAGGTATAGGTATGAGCAGAAACGAAATTGTATCGCTTGATGTGCAGCCTTGAACGAACTATTGCTAACGATTAATGGCTTCAGATAGTAAACAACTCGCATCCTATATTATGCGGTCAACACTCATCACTGCAGGGTTCAGTTAGCAAATACAGTGTAAAAGCATGTAGGGAAGGGTGTTTCAGCTCCACTAACGTGAAACCTGTGGAGGGGCGAAGCGTGCAGTGTGCGCCGGTGTTTCCCACAGCAATATCACTACTAATGGGCAATGAGAGGCAGAAGAAAGATTAGACACAGAGAACCGCAGTCCGCTTTTAGTTAACGTGCACGCTGCGAATCTGTATTGTTCAACTTCGCGCAAGAGAAATCTCCCACCGGCACTACATTGCAGGTCAAGATCCAGTGCCTATATATATACGGGGTGGCCGGTGAATGGTTTTGCAGCGCGAGCAGTCGGTTTTTTCAATAAAGAAACTCGCTAGCAGACGCTGCCTGCGTCGGCGTTGTCTCTCGCGGGCGAGGGCCGCGTTCTCGTTTCTTGCGATCTGGTAGTTTAGCGTTCATCGCAGAAAGAGCGTTTCCATAGTCAACGCGGGCTCTTCGCTCTCTCTCGCTACACGGACAGCGCTGAGGCGGTGGCGCCCTCTCTTGCGCTCAAGCAAATGGACCATCCCTACCGCATACGACGATGCACGCCGCAACAGCAGACGACGATGCACGATGCACGCCGACACGTCGAGACCCTAAAGTGCTTCGCCCCTAAAACTTCGGAGGGAGGGTGTCTAGCGTCCACAAGCCAGCCTCCTCCGACGCCGCTCCCTTCTCGTGCTAAATGCTCTTGGTAGAGTTTCCAGCATGCTCCTGTTTCATTTTTATGGCTGGCTTCAAAATTGTCGCGTGAAGTTCCCCGCTAGTTTTTTTTTTCTCCCCATGTTTAGCATGATGCGCACCAAAAGTCTCCCAGTGACCAGTGTACTGGACATAAATACATTCTCGCACTGCGAGCAAACTTCTGGGCTACCTTTTCATAACACTGTTTCAAGAGGTCAACAGTTAACACGCATGATTAAAATTATTTGAACTGCGCGAAGATAGCTCCCAAAATAAGTTGTTGGCATACTTGAGCTCACCGAGCGCGCGAGTTTTGTTTCCCTCGTGGCCCGCGTCATTATTCTGAGGTGCCCACATAAGAAAATGCAGCTGAGGGAGGAACTCGCTCATCTCTTAGAGAAGCTGTATAGAAGTGTGTTTCAGTCCCGATTGTAGCCTTGTTTTCTTTTCTGAGCCGATCTTTTTTCTTATGTCCAGTACAATGGTCGCGGGTCGGAAAGGGATATATATCTGTGCACCACTAGCTAAGCTTTCTTACTATGAACGAAATTAATTTAAAAACCTTCATTCTCTAATATTAGGCAATAGTTAAATAATGTGAACAAATTCTGTCTCACCCTGCCATATTTCCTTTTCTAAGTTTCAATCAACGTAAACAGCTGACCCCGTGTGCAATTCGCCGCCCTTGGTATAGGCGTTATCTATCGAAAAGCAAGAAAGCTAGTCAGCTAGATGCTATAGGCACTACCATCTACGAAAAATACGCATATGTCGCGGCACCTGCTGGTGCCATTGCTCACGCGCTGCAGGTACGAGAATACATTCAAGAGCAAGCTCGGCAGGACTCTCCTGGCAACAAGTAATAGACGAAGCTGACTTTACCATCCTTCGGGAAGGCCGGTTTGGGAAACAACACCACCACAACCACACGAACCCACAAATTGAGTAAAACAATAAACAAAACGCAAGGCGAGAACACGAAGTGCGTTGGCCTCTCCGGATACCGCTTTTCTGTACGATTTTAGAATTGTCATGGTTCGCCACTACCGGCCGTAGTTTTGCAAGGCTGACACGTTCTGTGGTTTAGATTGGCAGGCAGATTTGGGAGACCGAAGCCATGCTCGCGGGCACGCTGTAAAAACGGCCGCTTGGCGTGCCTCGTTCGGGCATACTGTGAATGCAAATGCGCGAGGATCACAGCTCAGCCTTGCGCTGTGGTCATTCGCGTGGGATTATTTTTACGGGCCTACGTCCCACCATCCGGTCTAATCTGTGCGTCGCCCGTGCTAGCTCTTCCGTTCTTTTAGAGCTGATCGAAAGCGGGCCTATATCACTGACGAGTGACCGGCAAGAGCGAACCGGAACAAAAGAAAAAAAAAGCGGTCCATTAAACTGATACAATCTGGCTTTTCGGCTTTCGAAGCAAGTCCTTTCGATCCTCCAACACAGAGTACTGCGGGATGTGGCTATTGGCTTTCTGCGTAGAAGAAAATGGTAAGCGCGTCGTAATGAAAAATTCCAGGGAAAAGAAAGTAGCCAAGGAAGAGAAACATTGCTGGAAAGAGTGGTTAGCGGCGACTTTTTCTTTTGCTTTGTTATATTCTTGTTACGGGCTACTGCTGCTGCGCTTTTGTGTGTCTCTGTGTTCTTACGATGCGTGAACGTAGGATTCTTGTTCGCAATAATGTTTTTTCTGCTCTTGAACTATGTTTTTGATGTTCTCTTGTAAGAAAAGGGGAGAAAAATGTCAATGGTTTTGTCAGTGCTCCTGGGCAAATGTCTGGGTGGAGGTACCTTAGTCGGGCAGAGGTAATCGACCTTAAGTGTTTTCTCTATTCAGGCAGTGTAAGTCTGAATAAACTTAACTGAATTGAATTCAACTGAAATCTAACCACTTAACCTCTGTGAAGACCGGTTGTCTTGGCTGTACTGATTTTTCTTCCCCCAAGATACACGTAGGTACTCCGATACACTTAGCCAGGCGCAGGTTTGAAACGGCGTACCGTTGTTTTGTGTTGCGCCACTGATTTTTTTTTCTTTTAATCACCTGCAATAAACGGTGACGTGGGGACGGCACGCAACGGTGGCGGTCGTATTTCGATGGAGGCGAAATGCTATAGGCCCGTGTACTGTGCGATGTCAGTGCACGTTAAAGAACACCCGATGGTCCAAATTTTCGAAGCCCTCCACTACGGCCTGCATGCCTCATAATCTATCGTGTTTTTGGCGCGTAAAACCTCAGATATTATATACACGACAAGAGACGCTGTAGAAAGCCACGTCAACGGCAGGCCACATCGTAGTGGCTTGAAAACGCCAGCCATTATTAGTTAGAGCAAGAATATCTCCTTGGTACGTTTCCTATGCTCCGAGTGCCAAATAGATTTAACCGTTACACAAGAGTTGCCGAGGTATGTGCTGCAGAACCGTCAAGAGTTTACACGACAGCGATGCCTACAGGATACCGGGCGCTGCTTGCGCAGCGTGCAAGAGGCGCGGGAAGCAATACGTTCGCTCTCTCTTTACTCGTACGCGTGAGCGAACCGCACGCGTTGCACTCCACATTCCATTACGCAAGCCATGGGAGCTTCCGTGAGTTTACATAAGCCACTCCCTCCGCTACAAAACGCGCGGCGCTTTTCAGTAGCCCTCTACAGCCGATTTCCCGGTGTCGGCACACACCCTTGAGTGCCAAAAGCAAAGCAGCACGGCATCGTTACTTTCAAGCCAGGCCCTATAGTCGTCACGAAGGGGAGTGTGTACTTAACACACTACCGTGTATACACGAGCTGCGCTGCCGCCACTTTTGTGGCGTCCTTAGGAGACTACGTAGTTTGGCTGATAATGACTGACGGCAACCTTCGCATTATGGCTGTGACTACGGCTAAGCCTTCCCTCTGCTCCATTACGCGCTCCCCTGGTACAGTGCCGGTACACCTTGTACCTCTGGTGCCCTCACGCGTCCGCGCACAGCTCACGCATCGGCCAAGCAGGCCGGAAAGCGGTCGGAAGTGTGTTTTCACGCTATTCGGCCAGGCGATAAAACGGAACGCTCGCTTCTCTTAATAGGGCGCAACAACGCTCGTGGGCAGGTAAAAGCTCGGGCGCATGCGTAACTCGTGGCCACAACTACCTCAAAAATAAACGCATTGTAATAACTGCGCGGCTGCGGCACAGCCTTAGCGGTGTGTAAGTGTCAAGTTTCGCGAGAAGGGGGGTGAAGATGGGAAGGTGGGCACCTCTTCCGCGAGTTAGAAAATGAGATAAACACTTTGGGTGAAGCGGGCGGTACCCTCGCAGCATCAGCTGCGCTTTGTAAGAGACCGTGCTCGGCCACGCCCCTTCGTAGTTCGTGCAATTTCAAGTGGTGTACTCTCGCGCGTGAAACCCTCACGACTGTAGCGCTTCCACCCTCCGTGGTCAGTGTCCGGTGGTCATTTACCCCGCGTTCTGTTTGCGATCTCGCTGATTACAGGTTTGGAATCGAGTCGTCGTGTAACACTTGTTGTTCGTCTTGTTTATGTTTCGCTATCGTTACATCTTAACAAAAATATAAGAAAAAATAAAACGCTGAGGAGAAACGGGAGCTGTTGATGCCACTCTCTTTAGCGAAAACGCATTCTGTTGCCAGGCAACGTAGTTCCGTGTGCTTGCGTGCCACCGCTTACGTTTCGGGAAAACGAGGAGCAAATGGCTCTATTAGCTGCGTTCGCCAAACTTGACGAGCGAGCACACAAGCGAGGAGGAACCTGAAGGGCTACCGGTTTATCCGTCGTTGCTCGGAAGTTTCTCGTGCAAACAAACTTCTCCCCCTTTTGCTTTATTACGCATTGCCGCCCGTGTCATAAGATTACTATATATCAATCGATATATTCAACGTGTCTGACCGAACATTCGCACGACAGGCTAGCCAAAAATTACCCTCTCCGCACTTTTTTCTCCACAATAATTCGCGTACGTCAAGCCAGAGACGGTAGTAACGTCAGCACTATCGTGAGCAATACGAGCGGGAACGCGGGAGCCCGTGGCGAATAGCCTCAAACCCCGACTCGACTGATACACGAATGGCGCTGTTAAAAATGAAATGGAAAGGGCAGCGCTTTTCCGCAAACTGTTGTCACTCCCACCAAACGTCTGCTTTTACCACACGTAAAACATATGACGTAGATAACGGCTCGATATTATAGCATAGCGCCTGTTGTAGCGCTCACGCGCCGCAAAGCACAGTAGCGTTATTACTCTCGGTTCCCATTTTCCATGTAACACAGATAAAAGCGAGTGGAAGAGCAGATCAAGTTTGCTCGGAGCCCCAGACAGCAGACTGCCGCGATCTTCGTCGTTTTCTCACCTTATTATCGCGAGCAGCCGGTGACTCGCGATGAGCCGTCGTTTCGTATCAATACTAGAAAGCGAGGAGTGCTAACGCTTAGCGGAACCGTGACGCTCTTTCAACTTTGTTCCCGAAAGCGGCCACTGCGAATCGTCCCCTGTCGGGAACGAGCATATACGCCACACGCTCGCGTGTTCCCGCTCATATTGCTCACGATGGTACATGCAGCAAGTGAACATTAAAAAATACAGACGGGTCAGAGGTAATGACAATGAGACAGTCAACAGAATACACCGCCGTGCGGGCGGTTGCAACCCGTGGGAATTTCCTGGTAAGTCATACCAATTACTAACCGCTCTCTGAAAAATTAAACGAATGTTTAAGAAGGTTAGTTCGGACAATATTTGTTTGATTCGTTGACTGTACGTCACACACAAATTCTGAGAAAACTGCATCAGAACTGTGACAAGAGCCCTCAAATGTCTGAAGCGCAGCCTCGGTGCAAGTCCGGTGACTAGCTGGCTGAGAAGTCCCGTTTCAGCCGAGAAATGTGGACAAAGTATAAACAGGTGCGGCGCTACGGGTCGGACCATACTTGAACGGTGTAATCTGATATTTGATTACATTTATTTGAATGAAGGCTTAGCGCATAGGGGCACATTTGTAACGGGCAGACGTTCTTGAAAGAGGTAGACAGGTCAACGCAGTGACGAAAGTAGTACCAAGAAGCCAGGGTTCGAATGAACGTTTGGACAACGGCGGTCACAGCCGACTTTTACCGATGATTTCGACGAGCAGAGGTGACATGGGAGACCTGACGACGAATCGTGCATGAGGGCCCGATTCGTGGTGTCACGAGGGGTTGAGTATAGCGCCACGCGACAGGGAAGGCAGCAGGGTTTCGAAGGAATACGTGGGGCCGCTGTAAGGCGAAAGTTGAAAATGAAAAAAAAAAAACGTTATTCTGCGATGTCATGACGCGACGAATTGTATGCGTGGATAAAATAGGAGAGCGCGAGCGTGTCATTAAACCGTTCAGTGAGGCCGATCATGTGTGGATGACAACATGAGGTGGATTAACACAGCACAAGTGTTTCTTCTTCCTCACAGGACCGCGATGACATAACCACATTACATCTCAAAGAAAGAGAGAGAGAAGAAAGAGCTGCCGCTGCAGAACGGGCCTGCGGCTACCGCCTTGCAGGCCCGGTCAGGCAGACTCAGCTGATCGTCCAGGTTCTACTCCCATCGCTCTACTGCATGGGTGGGACCTGATGCCTCATGACCACGGCCTGTGATGTCGAGAGGTCGTCATCCATCATTCTGACACCTCGCCGTGCATCACAAGGCCGACTTGACGTAAAACGTTCTCTCTTCCTCCTCCCTTCACTGATGTTGTATAATAAGCCCCGGCTTCGACGCGTGATATGGACGTGGAAGATTTCATTTAGCAATACGTGCGAAATCATTCCCAGAGACTTATCGCAAGCTTAGTCTTGAAGCTCGTGGCGAAGAGTGCACGTACTCGCATCTTTGGACGTTCGTCTCATTAATTCAGTGTTGTATTCTAACGCTGATGTCCATATTCTAACTTCGTTGCGCTGTTAGCTTTTCCACGACGAATACGGCTTTTCTTTAGGTTCAGCTCCATCGGTAACTCTTCCGCTACACATGACAGAAACCGAAAGCGAATGAAGTGCTTAGCGCAGCTGACGTACAGCACGGCATTCGCGTAGCTGCGTGACACGAAAACGAACAAAGAACTCTGGACGTTTAGGGGTACCTCTCCAAGCAATTTTCGTAGCAATGGACGTTCTGCCTTGCATATGGCACGCATGCAAGAGGCTTTTAAGCCTCACTCGTTCGCAATTACCTTCGCGGTGCTTTTCGGGCCGCAGGGCACGTCACGTTATATGTGCGCGACCTGATGACGTCCGCAGTTCCGCGCAGCTAAATACCTCCGAACTGCAGGTCGTTTGGTTGTCATTTTATACGTTTATATACACGTTAGCAATGTTAAATAGTCATCGTGAATTGCTTTATCTTCCGGCAGCTCGCTGCTCTCAACAGAACGCCGCAGCTGTGGACATTGCTTGTATGCGTTGCTTCAGCACTTTATGCAATCTCATGGATAGTATGATGGACGACTGATAATAATTTCTGAAGCTTTACGTGACAAAACCACGATATGATGATAAGGCATGCCATAGCGCCAGGGGAAGGATCCAGATTAGTTTTGATCACCTGATTTTTTTCTAAACGTGCACCTAAATCGAGGCACATCGGTTTTCTTGCATTTCGCGCCCATCGAAATGCTGGCGCTGTGGCCAGGAATAGCATAGCAGTGCGACACGTTACTTGCTAAGTTACCCGGCGGGTGACAGATGGGCGTACGGACGGACAGATGGATGGATGGTTGAATGGATGAATGCGACTTTTCATTACCCGCCGTAAACTTCCACATATAGTACGGGCTGACAAACCATAGAATATTGAAACAATTTACCCTTGAGGGCAATGGCCTTTGACTCAGTGTGTGATCTGTCTATAAAGCTTATATTGCCCAACCGTCCTTTAAGGGACTCTACTAAAGATTCGTCAACCTTTCCTTAACTTCGTGATCGAACGGCAGCGCACCCACACACAGACAAAGAGAAGGACTACGAATACACAGCGCTGTCCACTTGCGGTCCTTCTCCTCTTGGTCTGTGTATGGGTGCGCTGCCGTTCGATCACGAAGTAAATAGGCAAGGGTTGGTAGAACGACCGCCCAGGAAAGGCGTTGGTCCCGGGTTCGATTCCCGTATAAGAAGGAATTTTTCGGCAACTAAGATAATTTCTTTCTGAGAAATCCGTATGGATTTCTTTGTGGCTTCGTGCTACAAACAGGGTGGTTGTCAATTTCCCTTTCTCAACCATTCCGCCCCCTCACGGAATTCTGCAGAACTGATTTGCAGTCATGAAGTACAACCAATTAGCCCAAGTTTCAGTCTTGTTTTACGTTCCCTTACCATACCTCTGCTATCTAGAACACAAGGCCTCGGCCAGGGTAACCACGTCCTAATTTGCATCTGCGTCGATACCGAGACCTGCTGACGAAGTATGCCGAGAATTCGTGTGATACAGCAACGCTGTAAGTAGCTCGACTTAATAATCAAACCTATCGTGACCTCCTGTGTCTACTTTCGCTCGGCAAAGTGGTCTGCAATGCGCACCCGAAAAGTCCGAATTCATTCGTATACTGCCACCACGCAGTGGCAACAAAAAAACACAAGAACTCGTGGAGCTTTTCGTTGACGGTCACCGCATACAGGAGGTACCCAAACTTAGGATACTGGGCTTCTGGTTACAGCAGAATGGGCGGGCCACCCATACGATACGGGCTCTACGAACCACTACAACAATGTAGCGAAAATGATTCGTCGAATTACCTACCATAAACAAGGAATGAAAGAGACAGACACCATCACGCTGGTGCAAGCCTTAATAATTAGCAGAGTCACCTATAGCCTTCCTTATTATTCATTAAACAAAACTGAAGAATCACAGGTGGATTCAATAATTAGAACAGCTTACAAAACGGCACTCACTCTTCCCCAAAGCACATCAACAGAGAAATTACTGGCGCTAGGCATCCACAATACTTACAGTGAACTCGCTGCGGCGACTATGATAACACAACGAGAGAGACTCAGCCAGACCGTAGCGGGCAGAGACATATTAAAGAGGGTTGAATTCCACCCTACCCGCAGCATGTGGGCAAGGAGCTCGAGGAGCTTGATCCATCGGACAGGGACCACTTATACGTGGCCCCATTGCCGAGGAACATGCACCCAGAGCGCCATAAGGGGAGACGTAGAGCTCGCACAGCGTGGCTCCGCGCACTCCTGCGCCGCCTGAACAGGGAAGACGTCTACTATGTGGACGTCGCTTCCTACAGGCAACCACTTCCTCTAAAGAAACGTCATGACCATCAAAACTTTGTCGCGGTGGTGATTGACAAACATGGTGAAATAGTAAATGCGCTCTCGTTCAGAGACTCCTCAGTGGCGGAGGCGGAAACCAGGGCCATCGCGCTGGCCATACATACCGCTGAACGTAAAGGACATGACAGCACCATCGTCACGGACTCTCAGGCAGCCTGTCGTCTCTTATTACGAGGCAGAATTCCCAGTGGATGCCGTGGTTTAATAAAGCATCGCGTCAATAACGACCATACAATCTTCTGGTGCCCGGCTCACGCAGGGTTGGAGGGAAATGAGAGGGCGGATGCCGCGGCTCGTGCATTAACTTTCCGAGCACAGGCTCTGGCCCCCTCAGCAGATTTACGAACCCCCTGCGCCTTCTGACACCTACAGCCCCACAATCGCAAAAGACCTGCTTGCCCATCAGCGTTTACCCGACAAGTATACGCCCCTCCCGACAAACGCCTAACAGGAGAGGAGGCAATAAATTGGAGAAAAATTCAAACTGGGGTTTATCCCCACTTAAAGAGATTACACGCCATGTTCCCTACGTGCTATCGAAGTTCCTGCCCCTGGTGCGGAGGAAGCCCTACACTCTACCACATTACCTGGGGCTGCTCTAAACACCCCCCACACCTGACACACACAGGCACGATACCAACACACACGTTGGAGCAGTGGGAGGCGCGACTGTCCAGCTCAGACCTGGCCGATCAGCAAGCGCTGATCGACCAGGTTGAACGGGCGGCCAAGGCCAGTGGGGCCCTCGACTAGGGTTCCCCCCAAAAGAATTTTTTTATTGTAAATAAAGTTTATCTCTCTCTCTCTCTCTCTCTTGTACAACCCCTCCCCCCCTTTTTTTCTTTTCTTTCGACACAAAGACGCCATCCAACGCTCAAGACAGTGCAACGCAAGTTTTTACGGCGTAGGACAATCGACTCGTGCGGAGAGCGGGGAAGGCGTCTTGGAACTGCAATCCCAACAGAGGCATTCAGCTGAGAGTCTACGGTGCACGAATACTACGCGACGGCCCTCGGAAACGCGGTTAATACCCTGAGAACCGCCGTGGGGCCACCACGCTCGAGGACGCGTCGTGTGTAGCAGAGATAAACCTCTGTAGGAGTTGTACCAACGGCGTCCACCATCTCTTCAGTAGCATTCATTTATTTTTTTTCCCCTTCGCTGAGCGAGACAAAGGAACCGTCTCCCTTCGTTGTCCACCCAGGAGACCGCCGAGCTCGGTCACAGCAGGACATCCGGAGGGGCATCGTGCAACAACATATTGTTCCACGAGGCTCCTTAAAGTGCGACGGTCCGTCGCGCTAATGCACCACACAGGCGGCATTTTATAATTGCGGCGCTGCTACCTGCGGTGATGCGGCGCTCAACGTCCCACGCGACATTCGGTCGGGATTGCTGCAGGGTCATCAGGACGAGCTAGAAGCCGTGGATTGTGTGAACGAGCGACGCCGGCTAGGGAATCGTAAAGGAAGGCTTCTCGGGTGGCTGCCGAGATAAGAACGCGTTGTTAAAGACGCTACACGTGAGTACATCACCGCGCTTGTTTCACGTACTATACGTCCATCTCGTTTAGTCTCGGGAAAGCCGGAGGCGACGAGTGCAAATTGTCCCTTGTAGGGTTTGACGACCGGCGACAGCGTTGCAATTTAACAACGACCAGCGGTCGTATAATTTCTCCCTTGTCTCGAAAAGACGTTTAGATGTACTTCGCGGTAATCACGGGGGCCCAACCTTGACGCCTCGGCCGTTGTCAACGCGTGTGGGCCGCGGTGAAGAAAGCAGGACAGGTGAACCTTGAGGAACAGTTCAACTAAGATTGCATAAATATTGAGTTTCTGCATCGCAAGGAGTGCTTTTACTGGTTGTTTACTTGCCTTGAGCTATTCCTCCCATCTTGTCGTAATATACCAGACTGCGGAAAAAAGACAAAAAAAAAAAAACACGCTGTATAACTTGTGTTAGCAAGAGATGAGTATTCTTGAGCAGTGAATACCGCTGTAGCCGATGTTTCGGCAAGTGGACGTGTCTTCATCAAGGCAGAAACTGCAGCATTGAAGAAGACAAGACCACTTGTGGAAACGTTGGCTCCAGCGACAGCCCTTGTTCAAGAATATTAGTCTCTTCAAGCCTCCATATTCTTCTGTACTTCTGCCTTGTCTGTTTAGCAAGGAAGAAGATTGAAGATACAGGCTACAAACACACGTGCAGTACCTCAAGAGGCATAAGAACCCCTTTTCCGGTATTTTAGTCTATGACCACAGCCTTCAGCGTAGTACAATCGGAAAGAACAAGAAGGCCTCCGCTAACGTCCCTTTTATATATTTGTTTTCCAGGGACGTAAAACACCGTTACCGTTGCGATGACCATCGCAACCCCGTCGTCGCATGTGCCAGCAAGCTCGTTCCTTTCTTAGCAGATAGCAATTTCATATACGCCACTCATTGCGCATGTCCTCACAAAGCATTGATATAAATATCTGCCTGGTTATTTCCGCTATAGCACGAATAGCTTCCCCCTCGATTTCCCTTTGTCTTACGGTAGCTGGCACAACCCTATATCTGTAGATACAGTAATTTATTTGTGCCACCTAGTTCCTTGCCGCCCCGATTGCGGTTCCTTTTATCTTGGCACCCAATCTGCAGCTCCAATGGGCCACTGGACATCTGTCATATAAATTTACATAGCTGCCCAGCTACAATTTTTTTATTGCGTAGGCCCTAGTAAAAGCTTACACAGAACGCCTCATAGGCATTTTTCTCTTGGCGCAATATTGCCGCGCCAAGAAAAAAAATGCGATCGACTGAGATCGTCAAAGTAACGGGAGAGCATAGGCTTTCCTGTGCTCTACTTAGCGTTACCTAAAGGTACTGCCACTTTTAGGTCCTCGAGCCAGACGCGTCGAGTTTCGAGTTGCCAGTTCGATACGCCGCTATACTCTTTGTCCCGATATGCATCGCTGGACGGCCGCGGTGTTTGTTTATTTTCTTTGTTTATTTACTTTGTTTATTTTCGCGCATTGGACGCATCGTCGCCAGACAGTAAACGTTTTTACAGACAGACACCTATTTTGAGGAAAGTACTTATTTGAGGAAGCAATAACTCGGGGGGCTGGGACCTAGGGTCCTCCGCCGCCCTTT